>NW_027305574.1:0-239449 GCF_039555335.1 Amphiura filiformis
AAATCTTGTCCAACAACCTCAAGTGTTAAAACTGAGAATGGCTTTACATCATCACCTAAAGAAACCGCAAATGTTTTTAATGAGTACTTTACTTCAATCGGTACTCGTCTTGCAGATAAATTTAATAATATTAATGATCTAAATAATAATGGTTCACCAAATGTATCTAAACCAAAGAATAATTTTAACTTCAGTTACATTACTCCTGATTTTGTCTATGATCATATTTGTAAATTGCCTAATAATAAGTCACCTGGTCTGGACAATTTCAGCAATTCGGTTGCTCAAATTAGCAGCTCCGTACATATGTATCTCTCTGTCATAAATTTGTAAATTGTCTCTATGTACATCCATATTCCCTGCAGATTGGAAAAAGGCTAAAGCTACCCCTATTTTCAAAAGCTGGTGATAAATCTGATGTAGTGAAACTACAGACCAATTTCCCTGTTCTTCCAATTGTTTCTAAAATTGTTGGAAAGAGCTTCGTTCACAATCAACTTTATTCTTATTTAACCAATAATGGTCTTCTTCTCAGTAAATCAGTCTGCTTTCGTGCCAATCACTCTACCACTTACTACTTTACTTGATGTTGAAGATTATATTCTGAACAACATGAATGAAGGTCGTGCAACAGGGGCAATTTTCCTTGATTTAAGTAAAGCCTTGACTGCATGAATCATGCCATCCTGCTTGATAAACTTTAGTGATTATTATGGTATTACTGTATGTTCGTTAGAGTGGTTTAAATCATATCTAGTGGAAGATCACAGGTTGTAAATATTAATTCTTGTATTTCTGATTTTAGTAATATAAATATTGGTATTCCTCAAGGCTCAATACTTAGGCCACTTCTTTTCATCATTTTTGTGAACAGTCTTCCTAATAATGTTACCTGTAAATGTACTATGTACGCAGATGACACAACACTTCTTTGTACTTCTGATAATCCAACTATTCTTGAATCTGAGCTTCAATCTAAACTTACTTAAAATAGCTAGTTGGTTTCAAACTAACAATCTTACTTTAAATGTAAAGAAAACTAAATTCATGGTGTTTGGTACACGTCATATTTTTGATAAATTTAATGATATCACATTGTATTACAACAATGATTATATTGGAGCGTGTTAATCAATTCAAATACCTTGGTGTTAAGTTTTTGATTCTTTTTATGTCTTGGTCAGAACATGTAAGTAAATTATCATCAGATATCTCAAAAGATGTGGGTGTTATAAAACGTATTAAATATTATATTCTAATAATATCCTTATTATGCTTGCAAATGCTATTGTTATGCCACCTTTTGACTACTGTAGTCCAGTATGGTCTAATTGTTCAAATGAGCTCTCAAGCACACTTCAAGTTCTTCACAACAGATTAGCACGTATAATCCTGTCTGCTGACCCAAGATGTCCAATTAATGAGATGATGAATTCTTTGAAATGGGTCAAACTAAATGACAGATGGAATAATCACATGTTAAATCTAATATTTAAATGTCTTAAAGGTACTGCTCCATCCTATCTTTTCATCTCAGTTTACCTTCATGCACTCTGTTCATTCAAAAGGTACCAGAAGTCAAACTTTTTAATTTATTACATGAACTATCTGAATAATAATGTTGGTGAAGCGACTTCTCCAAATGAGAGCAGTTGAACTTTGAACAAATCTTCCTGTTAGTATTTGTAATAACTTTGATAACATGAGTATTTTCCAACTTAAGAATGCTGCATTTGTAAAACCTGCCTTGAAATAATATTATTGTAAAAATGTTGTTATTACTGTACATGGTGATGTCATGTAAATTATTTTTTTAATTTATATTATCATTGTACAAATCTGCATCTCACATTTTGCTGTATTTTATTAATTATGCTAAGGTTTTTACTATGTTATGTTTTAACTATGTTATGTACTTGCAGGGCCTCCTTGGAAATCAGTGCTTTGTCATTGAAGGGGCTACTCCCTGCCTAAAGAAAAGTTTAAATAAATATTCATTTTTTTAAATTAAAGGTAAAGTTAAAATTGTAGTTTTTTTTAAATCAAATAAATTGAAAGTGACGTGTGAGTATTTTGAATGAGTTTACATCAGTTATTTTTCAGGGTATTGTGAAAAATTGAAATATTTTGCTTGGTCCTTGGAATATCCTTAGGGGCTGTGCTCATCAGGATATTTCTCGGTTCCAAAAGCAAATTTTTCACAATACCTGCAAACAAATGATGCAATAGTCATTAATGTCTAACATCATTATAACATCTAATTAATGAAATATTGCTAAATAGAATGCTCATTGTTCATTGTATCACTTGTTGGGAGTGAAATTGTACATAATAGTGCATACATACTGAGATGTTGATGCAGCTAATGCAGGAGTCCCTGAAGGTGCAGTGGGCGTGCATTGAACCCATCACCATCTCCGTACAAGTGCATTTTTTTGTACCATTTCTCGAATGAGGTTGTCATAATGCACAGAAATAAATTCTGCTTCAAATGCAGAAGGGATCTGGAATCGGCGTTTTGTGTGACATGAGAGCACATCAGACATATCGAATTGCATTCTGAATACGAAGAATGTCTTCTGATATCAAATAATTTTCATTTTTTGAAATTCACGATATAATAAAAAATTTATGACAAATTATTAAAATTGATATTTTCACATTTTTGATATATAACAGTCCTCAAAGTAATTTCATAAATCTAATGATATATTCTAAAGTGTGTGAGTTGGGAGTTGAAAGCAGACGTTCAATTGAAATTTTGACCTTTCATATTGAAGATATGGATTTTTTTCCCAAAAAGACCTGATTTTTTTTGGTGTTTTGGGGTAAAAATCCATATCTTCAATACGAAAGGTCAAAATTTTCAATTGATCGTCGGCTTTTCATCCCGTCTACATACACTTTAAGTATAAATCATCAGATTTTTAAAGTTTACTTCGAGTACTGTTAAATTTTTATCATTTGCCATAAAATGTGTATTACATTACGAATTTCAAAAAATCTAAATTATTTGATACCAGAAGGACATTCTTCGTATTCAGAATACAATTGATGTCTGATGTGCTCTAATGTCCTAATAATAAATACTGTCCAAACTTTCATATCCCATCCCTGCTGGGGGGGTAATTACCTTTGGTAGATGTTTATGATGACTTTAAGCTCCACAACTGTATATACCTGCTATAGAATTGCATTACATGAAATCATGTTTCTCCACACATTTCTGCTGTACATATTAGTACCATACCAAATAGGAAAGCAAAGTTTTCATAACATATCCATATTTGTATGTAAATATTTCAAATATTGTTTGTGTTTATAAATGTTTTCTCTTATTTTATGTAATAAAATATTCTCATGTTAACTTGGCATAATATCTTATTGTGATTCTATGTGTCGCCTCCAATTTGGAATAATATGCATTAAATGTGGATAAATATCCCATCTTTTAGTGTTTGAAAAATTACAAAAATAATGCAGATTTCTAGGGCTCAGTTGGTAGCTAATTATTTAAATTTATGCATGATTGTTATATTTCTGCTCATTTTTAATTGAAATTTTATGCTGATTTGTAATAATTTGTATGCCTGCATCATTCATACAGATTTCTATCACCATAATTATGTAAAATGTATGCATCTATATGCTTATTTATTTATAGGCCCATAAGTATGTAAATTTATTCATGATTATGCCAATTTCTGCTCATTTTAATGGTTATTTTTTTATTTTTGGCCGTTTTTGAATACTTTTTTATCTTTACAAAAATGTATATTTATACACAAATAATAAAAAATGCTTAATTTCTTTGTTCATTTTAATGCTCATCTTTAATTGAAATTTTAGGCCGATTTTAAAAATTTGTATGCGTACATCATTCATATACAGATTTCTATCTCCATAATATGTAAATTTATGCATAATTATGCAAATTTATGATTATGATAATTTCTGCTCATTTTAATGGTTAATTTAATTGAAATTTTAGGCTGATTTAAACAATTTTGTATGCGTACACCATTCTATAGATTTCTAGACCCATAATTATATTAATTTATGCACACTTATGCAAATTTATGCATTGATTATGCCAAAATCTGCTCATTTTAAATTTTAATCTTATTGAAATTTTAGGCCGATTTTTTATTCATTTGAATGTGCATCATTCATATACATATTTCTAGCCCCCATAATTTTGTAAATTTCTCCACAATTATGCAAATTTATGCATGATTATGATAATTTCTGCTCATTTTAATGGTTAATTTAATTGAAATTTTAGGTTGATTTGGAATAATTTTGTATGCGTACACCATTCCTATAGATTTCTAGACCCATAATTATGTTAATTAATTACACTTATGCAAATTTATGCATGATTATGCCAATATCTGCTCATTTTAAATTTTAATCTTATTGAAATTTTAGGGCTAATTTTTATTAATTTGTATGCGTACATCATTCATATACAGATTTCTATCCCCATAATTATGTAAATTTCTGCACAAGTATGCAAATTTATGCTTGATTATGATCATTTCTGCTCATTTTAATGGTTAATTTAATTGGAATTTTAGGCTGATGTGGAATAATTTTGTATGCGTACACCATTCTTATAATTTCTAGACCCATAATTATGTTAAGTTATGCACACTTATGCAAATTTATGCATGCTTATGCCAATATCTGCTCATTTTAAATTTTAATCTCATTGAAATTTTAGGCTAATTTTTATTCATTTTTATGGGTACATCATTCATATACAGATTTCTATCCCATAATTATGTAAATGTTCTGTAATAATTATGCAAATTTATGCATGATTATGATCATTTCTGCTCATTTTAATGGTTAATTTAATTGAAACTTTAGGCTGATTTCGAATAATTTTGTATGTATGCATATACCTACACCATTCCTATAGATTTCTAGACCTATAATTATATTAATTTATGCAATACTTATGCAAATTTATGCATGCTTATGCCAATATCTGCTCATTTTAAATTTTAATCTAATTGAAATTTTAGGCTGATTTTTATTCATTTGTATGCGTACATCATTCATATACAGATTTCTATCCCCATAATTATGCTAAGTTATGAAAAATAGCGGCATAACACTTAGCTAAAAAAAGCATATTTCATTCTTTTTCCATACTTTGTAAGGAAATCCAGGAAAAACTATTCTTGTATTTTACGTGTAGGCCTATATGATATATTGAATCAGGACATTTATTAGCCCAGACATTTATCATCAATCAATATATTTTATTAACATTCACCAAACAAACTGGTATAGTTAATATTGAAGTTACAAATATAAATATTTGCCAATTAAATTGTAATCTTAAACTTACATGTTACAAGCAAATTATTTACAATATATTTAAAGAGAAATATAAATAATACCTAATAATAATAGACAATATAATAGTGACGCTCAGGTCCACCGAGCATTGAGCCCTGGAATGAAAATATAACAGGGGTCGCTGTTGTAAGCCCAGAGGGGAACTTCGTTATTATCTATAACTTTATAAGTCCATTTATCAGGCCTGACATTTATTTAGTGGTGTGCTCCTTCAGATGTAAATCGACAAGCTGTATATAGTAGTTTGCCCATTCGCGCATGCGTAAATGTAAGTTGATGCTAATTAAAAGTTTATGAAGTAAACTTAAAGTGCGAAATTGTGATTTTTTTGGGGCGATTTTGTTTAAAAGAGTCACCTTTAGACGGAGAACAAACGAGATTAAAGTAGTTGCAGTAGTTTGTAAGTGGCATGGGAATATACGAATTGACTCATGATGATTGAGGATGAATCGAATTGTAAACGCTGAAGCCTTGAATGTATAGGCCCAGCTAGACACAGACTTTAAGGTACATATTTTGAGGTGCATACCAAAACACCAAATTATAAGGTCATAACAAACACCAAATTGGTGTCGATGACCTGACATGCATGCATTCTTTTGTCGAGAGTTCACATGGTCTTTCAATTTGTGCCGAGTGTCCTTGGCAGACTTGACTATGCTTCAGTGGTCATGAAAGGATTCAATAGATAACCCCTGCTCCCACTAATCCCTCACAGCTATTGTCTGAAATTGCACCTTGAAGATATATTATAACAACTCAGTCCCTCAAATGATAGTCATATACCGACCAAAAGATAAATGACTGACTACCATTGAGGACTGAGTTCCAATAGTCTAAGGCCCAGCCCCAGTTGTACAAATTTCGAACGCTTGATGTTCTCGTGAGTACCGCACTCTGAGTAAAGATAGTCACTATGCGCTGAGCATCAAATTGGTCAATACTTATCGCTTCACTGTTCAAAATGTGACATCTGGCACCAATTACAGTCCCCTGAAACTGTCTACTTTTAGCCGCACTTCAATTCCCGAAACATTTAGTGATAGTTGTAAAATGCGATCCCCAACCCTTTGGTTACCTTTTGGACGAATTCTTTCAAATTCTCGCGAGTCTCTCAGTGTCTGAAATTCCCCTGCACAAACATCGAAAATGTCGTGAAAATATCAGTTCCGGTGATGATACTATATCCGCATCGCTGTTTTCCTACATGAATATGCATATCTCTGACCCCTGTAAGGTCAAAAACGCGTGCGTTGATTTCAACCATAAATCCGATCCAATCAAGCTTAATAAGCAGCTTGATACTGACGCTGATATCTGAGGTGACCAGCAGGCAGGAGCTACCTATATTTTGGTAAACTGGAACCTCGATTTTGGGCGTTTCTTTTGTTCACATAAATCGAACAAAATTTTCAGGAACGGGTAATAGTATGATTTTAATTGTTTATTAATGCAGGTACTTGTAGTCTTGAGGAATGACAAAGTTTTTTTTGGAAAGTTGGATGTTTGTTTCAACTGATGATGTAGGATCGCAAGGTGAGTGAATCTGGAAGAGATTTTGCTTGTTTGAGGATAGTAGGATACGGGATGTAGGCTAGTCCTCTGTGTTTGACCGGCTCCGACGTCTCAATTCACGACGTCTCAATTCGTACCTGCTTACCAGACAGCAATACTGCGTATTGCTGTATGGAACCAGATATATTCTCGTAGCAGGTGCCATACATATGCATATTCAATGTTAATTGTTTTCATTATAAATGTCAAGTTAGCTCAATCGATAAGGCGTTTGACTATGGTGCGATAGGTTGCGGGTTCGAACCCTGGTGGTGCCTAGTACCAGTGGCGTAGCCAGGATTTTTGAACTGAGGGGGCACAACTTGTAAATGTACCGACGGAAATATTTTTTGCCGACGGAAGTTGTGATTTGTTGACCCAAAACGGCCTTACATGTACCGACGGCCATGACGAGCAGGGGGGCACCGGCCCCACTGGCTACACCACTGCCTAGTACGCCTCGTGGAAAAATTGAGTTAGCTAGAAATTCCCTGGACAAGGAACTTACTGCTAATTTGTCTGTTGTAACTCAAGACGAACTCGGGAGCTATCCCTTGTCATGATGGTTATTGTGGAATGTCTAGGTGTGCGCCTGAAGCAGCAGTCCCTGATTTGTTGTTTAATATTATTAAATGATGTAAATGTAGTGGTCAGCGACAACTTGTAAAGCGTGGCTGGAGGCTTGTGGATTGTTTCAGCACTATAAATCACTGCTTTTTTTTTTAAAATGTCACAGAATATTAAAAGGGCATTTCGTGATCCACCGCCTCATCCCCCTACTCTTTCTCAAAAAAAGTTGAGATTTTATATCTACTGGAAACTTTCTGGTTACATACAATGTTTATGTATGGCCAAAAATATATTTTGCAGATTAATTCGCTTAGCAAAGATATCGCGTGAAGTTTCTGAATTTCGCTCTGGTGCACCAGAATGTAAATTACAATGCATTGTCTATGGAGCATAACTGCTAAAATCGCAATCAACTGAAATTTTGGGAATAGGTTTTTTTTTTTTTTTTCTAATGAAAAAAAATGACATAAATAGAGGATGCTAGGATCATTTAAATACTCCTTTTAATATTGAGAAAATACTAACACCTTGTTTGACCAATCCATATATTCATACATTGCTCACCTGTGTTTTCATATGATATTTTTGTGGTGAAAATGATTACAACTGTGTAATTTGCAATCATTTTTGGAGCAACGATTTCTTCTGCACTGATGGCTAAGTGTGTAGGTATGCTAGGTGAATTCAAATTTGCCATCAAAATCCGCATCATTTTACATGTCAAATTAAAGCACTTTGAGTAAAACAAAACTGAAAATGATTTTGTCATAGCACCTCCGTGAATAAAAGTTATATCTTGTTAAAGATTGACTTTCATCAAAAAAGATTCTGTTAGCAAAATTCCCCAAAACGGCATTTAGGGGTGTTCCTAGATCTTAGTCTCCTTCGATATCAGCTTTTTTTAATGGAACTGCTATCAAAATCCCTCTAAAATTTGGTATGTATGTATTGGTTCATCAATTATAAAAAATTACATATTTGGGTCAAGGAAGTATAGAAAACATATTTATGTAGGTTTCCCTCTCAATTTAATTCAGTTCTCTAAAAAAAAAAAATTCACAAATTTTATATAGGTATGTGTTAGGGGCCTGTCTCAAGCGAATTTCAATTTGACTAGCAAATGTGTTAACTCAAGGTCATTTCCTGGGATACCTAAAGAAGGCATATATGAATGCAATAATAACACATATACTGGCGCTAATAAGTATATCCTTACAGTTGGAAAAATAATCACAATTTCCAAACTGAACGATATTGGGGTAAATTTGAGTTTTAATAGATGCACTATCTAATTTTTGCACATTATGACACCACATTGAATCCAATGTGACTTCAAGAAGCAAAGTTACAAGCATTTGATTAGACGAAGGTCCAGTTTAAAAGTGACAAACTGGCCTATTCAAAACTCCACAGACTAGACAGCTGGTTTGAGAGTGGTGAATGGATAATTTATGCGGTTGGCTTTAATTTAAAACAAAGGAACACAAGAAAACTGAAACAAAAGAACTGACAACAAAATGAGTTGTTAAAGTACAGAGAAGTAAACTGAAACAAAACTGTTTTAAATAACGCCCTTTGAAGAAACTGTGTTGTCTCCTCGCTGGTTCTTGTTGGAATCTTTGCTACTTGTATAGCCAGTTTGTCACTTTAAAACGTGGACCTTCGCCTATTCACTTGTTTGTAACTTTTACTTTTGAGGTCACATTGGATTCAATGGTGTCATAATGTGCAGGATTAGATAGTGCATCTATTAAAAAAACAAATTTACCCCAATATTGTTCAGTTTTGAAATTGTGATTATTTTTCCAAGTGTAAGGATACTTTATTGGCGCAGTATATAAACACATACACAGCACTGGTTGAACTTCCGGGTCGGAGCCGGCCCAATTATTGTAACATGCATAGAGCCTACAGCTGGGCCTCATGTACAGTCAGTCATCTCGGTCACAGATTTCTGGATTCCCCTATTTTTCTTTTCACCAGCGCTGGCTGTGTGGTCATGGAGATTGGGTTGAAAATGGGTCTTTTAAAAGATTTGTTTTTTGTGTCTTTGAATGACAAATTGGTTGGAAAGAACTACATGTTTTAGCAGGCAGAAATTTGTGATTCAGGGGGCAGCAGGAAAGAAGAGAAAAGGGAGAACAGGGAGAAGGGAATCATGATTAAAGTGCATGTATAGTAGGTCCCATGCATAAATCATAGAAGTTAGGTCCAATCTATATAGGTCTGTGATTATTTTGCTTGAAGTCAGGTCTCGTTCACATTTTGTCACCAAAGCCAGTAGGCCTATTAAAGCCATATTATAACATTTCTGTCAAATAGATTAGTATTTATTTTCATAAATGTTAGCTTTTACTGTCAGAAATGTCCCTTTACTTTTTGGAGCCTAATGAGGTAAAGATAGAAATTGGTCTCGGGGCTACTGTAGTGTGAAGGCATCAGCGCATCCGTGACTCTCAAAAGCACCCTAAACAAGTATACTGAAATTTGCACCCCTAAACAAGTATAAGTAGCACGATTTGCTACCCTAAACAAGAAATTGTCTTTTCCCCAACCCTAAACAAGTAAGCCTAATGATGCAATTATTACCCCTAAACAAGTAAACACACAGAAACAGGTACAGGTGCTTTTAACCCCAAGTTGCTGCCTGTGGGAGCTTTTTTAAGATGATGGTGTATGGTAGTAAAAAAAATATGCCGGCAGCTCTACATAGCCAGAAAATTATTTTAGCTAGAATTCTTGGGCTAAAATTTTTTTATTAATTTTAAAACTAGATCAAAATATCTAGGACCTGTTTTTTCATTTTTTTTGAATTTCGAAACTTGCGCTAAAATGGTCAAAAAATGTTGATTTTTTTTTTTTTTTATAAAAAAACCCGATTTTGGCACAAATTTCAAATATTTTTGGTGAAATTGGTCGAAATTCAAAAAATTGAAAAAACGGGTCCTAGATATTTTGATCTAGTTTTTAAAAATTAATAAAAAATTTTGGCTCAAGAATTTTTTGTTACGGTGCACAAAAGAAGTGGGCCAAAAACCGTTATTTTTGGGATTTTGGGCCAAAAGTGCCATTTTGGCCCAAATTTGACCTCACAGATGAACTTATCAAGTCTTTGCCATTCTAAATATGTATACTTTTATATACTTTAGACCAACAATTTAGAAGTTATGAGGCCCGAAAGTTTCCATAATTCCAGGGTTCAGACCAACCTTAAATGCACGCTGAAGCACGTGAAAATTTGCACTTTTGGGGCTAAAATGGGCAAATATGAGGTTAATTTGGTCAGAAACCCATTATCAGGCATCAACATGGGGGTGGGGATGATTGTATGGACCATCCCCCCCTGGCAAAATATTGGGGGGGATAAATCCCCCCATCCCCCGGGATCTACGCCTATGCACATACGGGGTCCTTTGTAGTTTTAGAGCCAGCATTGATGATACGCTTATCTAATGTTGGGGGCCCTGGACCCATACTAGATGACCTACTTGTATTTTGAGAATGTGTAATGCTCTAGGTACCAATTCGTAGTCCTGATCCTATAGAAATTGTATTTCCAAATATTAAATTTGGGCCCCTGGGGCCCTTGACCTTTGACCTCTTGCTGTGGCCAAAACGGGCAAAATTTAATGAAACTTTTCAAGAATCATAAATGCGGGCATAAATAGAATGTCCTCTTGCATGCATGGGCATATAAACCTTTTCATTACTATTCTACCCCGCTCCGCACCTTTGAACCCCGGGGGGGGTACTCAGTACAAATGACCATACGGGGACGTGCCGCAAACATGGGTAGCATTTTCAGCCTTCTGGTATATCAATGACCCCTTTTTCAAAGCCTATTTTGGTATATGAATGGGTCCTTTTTTTAATTTTTCTTAATTTTTTCGGAAAACAGCCCAATTTTTCCTTAATACCAGTCAAAATTTTCAAAATTTTCCCAAAATTTGTATAAACTAAGACAATTTTGGGTAAATTCTGCCGAAAATTTTGACTTTTGGTATATCAATGGGTCCAAATTTCTTGAAAAATTGGTATATTTATGGGTCTACTTCCAAAATCTCAGCGGCACGTCCCTACCAAAACCAAACTTGAGTACCCCCCCCCCCCGGCCTTGAACCTTGCAGAAAACAAAGCAAAAAAAAAAAGCAGGGGGCCCTTTGGCCAAAATAACAGGGGGGCCTTGTCAGCAACTGCTGACTTGCTGACAGCTTAAATCCGCCACTGTGGTGATTGCAAACTACACATTATGAAGTTGGAAGACAAAGTAACAAACACGGCCAGTCTCACTTGATCTATTTCCTAATTTCGTCTCCATTTAAAACATCCTACAGGATTAATTATCATGCTGGATTTGGTGGTAAATCCAACCAAAAATCCTGAAACTCATTGATATAAAGAAAAGCCAGCAAATAGTTCTAAATTATTCAATCAACGTGTTTGTAAATAGGCCTACCCTGTTAAAATTTCCCATAATCTGTGATTTCACACAAGTCGAAAGTTTGTTCACACAGCTTGTTTACAAACCTAGAAGTTTGTGGTTGCATTGTTGCATGTTGCTCCTTTTGATCATGTTCAGATCTTAACCAAATTTTCTGGGCTGGAAGCCATCAAGACTATCATGGATATTGATGAGTTTAAATAGGTTCAGCCAATCAGAAAGCCTCTTATATTTTTCCTTGACTCAGTGGCGTAGATTTCTTTTTGACATTGGGGGGGATGAAGATGAAAAAAAAAAGTATAGTCAATCCAGCACCCTTTGGCGACAAAATTAGTTTATGATATATAATGCGCCGAAGCGCAAAAATTTTTGTTATTTTGAAGCTAAACTGATGAAATATGGTGTAAAAGTAGATTAAATGCGTGCGAAGCGCGCGAAAATTTGCACTTTTGGGGCTTCAGGCGTCAACATTGGGGGGATGATTGTATGGACCATCCCCCCCTGGCAAAATATTGGGGGGGGGGATAAATCCCCCCATCCCCCCCGGGATCTACGCCTATGCCTTGACTCCACAGTTAAAGAAAAAGACATATAAACTTATGCTGATTGGTTGTATGTTCTGGCCAGGTTGTGAGTTGTGACCTTGTCCGGGGACCTTGTGTTTACTTCTTAGTAGTAGTATGCTAGCTGGGCCAGTAGGGATCTGTCATCGCAGACATCTGAAGGATGGCTTTTGGAGCATAGCATTGAATTAGGGAGACAGACTTTTCTTTCACTTTTCAAGAATACGGAAGAGAAAGCACAAAATCCCAAACTTGGCAAAACTACCTTTAAGTATGTAAGACCTCCAAAAACATACCTTTTTACACGAATTTTACATGAATTTGATACCCTATTCATGTTACACCCTTTTTACGTGAATTTACGGACATGCCTGAAACCCCCCTTCATCACTACAGTGCCCCTCCCCGGAAAATTGGAATTTACTACTAGCGCCATGCATGTTACTCCCACGGTTGTAATACAGTACGATCCTCGGGTGTGTGTGTATGTGTATCTCGCACGCCGTGTACGTACTGCATACGTGTTCGACTAATATTTCCATCGTAATAATAAAATGCTGGTTCCATTGTTTTATTCAAAATCTCGGATTTTGACAAAACTACAGCACGTAAAGTCTTGATTTTTGCAGAGTATCTTTAATGACTAAAGTACATTACAATCATGTAAAAAAACAGAATTAAAAAAAAAATTGAGGGCGTTCTCCTCGGCAAATGTTATAATATGGCTTTTTAAAGATGGACTCCGTGCTACATGCTGACTTCAATTCAACATCGATCCATGCATTCTTTAATTGCAAATCTCAAGTCTTAGGCCTTTAAGTGTCAGTGTAACATTTAAAATTTTACAAATTGAGTTTGGGCCCTTTTTGAAAAGGGATTTTTATTTGTTTTAAAAAGCAATGATATATAGTGGAAAAATGATGCACCAAATGGCTTCAATTGGACCTTCATTTTGAAATTTTTCCAAATTTCCAACACCCCCTGCATATACAAATAAGTGCCCATTTTCGTGTCTGTATTTAACACCCACCACTTGATGTTTAAACCAATAATTCATAAAATAACAAGTGAAAAAAGTGGCTTCAATTGGCCTGTCATTTCGCAAATTTGATGTTTTCGGCTTTTTCAAACTAAAATGTTACACAATAATAGTGCAAAAATAGTCCCAAATGGCTTCAATTAGGTCTTCATTTTGCAAAATTTTCTCACTTCTGAGGGGGCACATCCCCCTCAGACACGCGTGCGCATAACTGGGTACATAATTATACAGCAATAATTCAGACAATAAAAGTCAACACTTGTCCACAAATGGCTTCAATTGGGCTGTCTTTTCGCAAATTTTAGGCTTTTTCAAACTAAAATTTTACACAATAATAGTGACAAAATGGTCAACCAAGTGGCTTCAATTGGGTCGTCATTTTCCAAAAGTTTCTAACTTCTGAGGGGGCACATCTCAGACACCCCCTGTTTCACGGCCATTACTTACATTATTTTTTATTCGAAAATTGGGCCCTCTAACCGCTCTGGATTCGCCACTGTCAGCAGGTAAAGGGACCATTACATCTACCTATCATGAAATTATTAGAAAAACTATGAATTTAAATGGTAAAATGTGTAGTCGAAAATTAACAAATTTTACTGAACTAATCCCAGAATAAAATTTCACCCCACCAAAAAATAAAGGGTATCAGATGGAAGCTGAATGTTTCAACTAAAAAAAGTTCTGTGAACGTGAAATCCAATTTGGCTTAAGAAAGTCAAGACCACGCAAAAGGTGAAGCTTCACAATTCTTACTTGCCCAAAAGCGAGCATGCCATTGAAAATACACAGGATTTCGCGCCTAGTTTGTGTCCTGGCAGTGCATTGGTGTGTAGCCATAGGCGCACCTCTATGAGCGTGTTACACATTATCAAAACTCATGATGACGTGGGATCGTCTACAGCCTGATAGACGACACCCAAAATCATGCAATTCTCCAATCAGATTATGTGTCTACTTGATAGACCACTCCCACTAACTAAGAATACACAAGGACAGATGTGATGTATGCATTTTGGTAAAATGCAAAATGATTTTGCTGACAGGAAACAAGTCAAGAGTACTGTTGTTTTCATTATGAAGACCCGTTGTCTGGCTATTTATATTCAATCCTGTGTAAGGCAGAAAACTAGTTGACCCTCAGATTAGCAATTTGGCAAAATATCAAGGTATCATTTACAATATTATCCATATCTTGAAAAGTATTAATGCTATTTATATAAATGTTGGTATCATTTTAAAGTTTATTGTTGAGTGCTTACATTTTTCTTCAAATCTTAAATGTCAAAAATGCGACTTGTTCCTGGTTTGGTAAGACCGGGTCACATATGCTAGACTGAATCCTTGTTGTTACCAACTGTGTAATGCTTGTTACTGAACGTTGACCATGTGCCAGTCTATACCTGTCGCTTTTGCAAAACAGCGAATCGAGCACATACTTAGTAAACCAAATACGACGACAACTGTGTACACTGATCATTTGGTTTTCTGCACAAGCGACTGAGAATAAATGCATCTTTAGAAATAACCGATGATTGTGTGTTCTCAAGTGGGTTTATAGTGGTGTGTAAACAGTGGGAAATACATACTTTTATTAGCAACCTGACACACATATGTATTGGTTCGATCAAGCATTGAAGTGCATGCCCTCCCAGTTTTGATGTAAAGTGCCTTGGGCTAGTTGTTGTACTCCTTGGGCTAGTTGTTATAGTTCTACTAATTCATGGCACATTGGATGACCCAGGGGAATATTTGCAAGCCTATCCACACACCTTCAAAATGAAATAAACCTGCCTTCAAAATGAAATAAACCTAGTACTATGTTACCATCTGGCCTAGGTCTGGCCTGCTGTCTGCTGCAGGTTCTACTGTTTTCCTATTTGGGCCTATAGTTTAAATAATCATTAGCTTGAGATACTCTTTCTGACAGCGAGCGCCGAAGCCACGAATAATATAGATGGCACTCCCACTACGGTGCTCCAGGCAGAGCTTTGTTGAAAGGCTAGACTACTACCGTCTCACTAACATAACTGAGATCGCAGTTTGTAGCAGCTGATCTCATAATACAATTGTCTGTCTTTAGCTTGTCTCTGTTGACTTTGGAATGGACCAGAAGTTTTTGAGGGTTTGTTGGGGTTTGATCATAGTGTCGACTTTGTCTTCAGATCTTAAAAATTCTTTGGACTTGTTCTGAAATTCCATTCACATATTAAAGGGATCACTACTATCCCTTACTATTGTCCTCATTTTTGTGATCTTTTTTTGTGCCAGCTTTCACTGCAGCTTTAGATTTTTGGTGCATTTTAACTTTTACTTGATCCACAGCTGCAGTTTCTAAGCGCTGCACGCACATGTTTTTCTGCTCTCTCTCTATCTTCATCTATAACCACACTGTAAATACGGTCAAATAAAGTTCATATTAATCCCATTTTCTGATGGAGGGGTGTTTTGAATTAAAATTGAGATATTGGTCAGTATAAGTTGGTTTTATATATACCAAGAGCTTTACTGAACCATCAGATTTCCAGACTGAGTGTTAGATAAAACCCAAAAATTGAGCATGATAAACAACATTTTTGAATTCAGCACCCTCAAATCATCCAATCACCCTAAATAAACATGAAATGCATACACCATTAAAATGATTGAAATCCGAACCTGTCTACATGGTGTTCTGTGGTACCGATCAAAGCAAATCGGCAAGGAATCTGTATAATCAAAGATTGGTCATATGGGTTGACTAGCTTTATGAATTTTTGCTGTGGTTGGGTACAGAAGCTTGTACTGCTGGTCCTCAATCATGTTCTCTTTCTTAAGTGTAGTGAGGATGGAAAGTGGATCAGATGTTCAGATCTGATCCTCCAATGAGGATGGACGTGACAATATTAGATATGTAAAAACTTACTGGTTTTGTCAAGCAAAAATTGTTATTTTATTTGAAGAACATACCTGATGAATCTAAATTTATTCACCAAAATTACAAAAATCAGTTTTGAAAAAAATTAAACAAATTTTTTTATAGATTGTACATTGTGGATGGTGGTTGGACTTAGTTTTAGACAAATTAGGTCCCAGTTCAGGAAGGAAATCAAATGGGGGAAACATTTTATGGGATGAGGTAAAATTGCCCCAATTACATTTTACTCATTTATTTATTGTAAGGATGGTTCACAAACACTTGTTAGGGGGCTGATGCAAAAAAATTTCGGGCCCCTTTTCAGATCTCAAAAATTTCAGGGCCCCCCTTTTGACATGAAAATTATGGGTCAATCCCATAGAAAAGATATAAACTCAATTTTCCCAGGAAAATTTGTGGTCATTTTTTCAGGGCCCCTTAGGAGGGTCAAAAATTTTCAGGCCCCCCTTTTTGCATCAGACCCCCCAAACAAGTGTTTGTGAACAGTCCCTAAAGTGTTTGCGAAGTTGTTAAAATTGTGCAAAATCTTTTGTGTACCAATATATTTTCAGCCAAGATGGATGAGACAAGTTGCCAGCAGTCAATAACTAGGAACAAGTTTGAAGTAGGAGGGAATGTGTCATTTTTTTGTCGGATGGAACGGACCCCAGCCAGCACCCCCACTTCTGATAATATCTCAAGATCATCTGTCATTGCAAAATGGTAAGTTGTACTGCCGTTGTTTTAAACCTCTTTGCCTGTAGACTTCATATCGTCACTTTCATAATCAGTGTTTAAGTCATTATTACATGTTTCATTTGTAATTTTGATTTTCTGAGTAATAAACCCATAATTAATAAAATTTCCAGCTGCATTCTTCATTAACTTGTGGAATACATCAAAAGAGATGAATTCCACAAGAATGCGGCTGGAAATTTGATTAATTATGGGCTTATTACTCAGAAAATCAAAATTGCAAATGAGAAACATGTAATAATGACTTATGCACTTTGGTTATGAGGGTGATGATATGACACAATCTGGTCATGGAGGCTAAGGGTGGCAAATTTGAAATTGAGATAAAGGAAAAATATTTAGTAAAAAACAATAAAATACATTAGAAAAATAGACACCACAAAAACTTCAGAACTTGAGAAACAAATATTAATGCTTGGATCTTACATTGTTTTTCAGCATGTATGATAACCTACTGTTTGTATGGTAGAGACCCCTAATACTCAATTGTCAATATTAATGCTCTCCTTTGGCATCCATGGACCAGATCATATCACACTCTATACTGCAGCCCAGGGATGGGGGGGGACACTTGGACTATTTTTCAGCAAGGATTGTAGCTTGAGCTTCCACACCTTTACCCATTTCTTTTAGGTGGGGGTAATTCTACTGAAAATAGAGACCTGTATCTCAAGGATTTTCCGAAATAGGGCCCATATCTGCCGTAAATTTTTCCCCCAATAAAATGGAACCATATGTATGTAATGGAGACCAAAAAAGTATGAAGTTGTGTTTTAGAGCCATAGCACAGAAAAATTCTTTGAAGGAGACCAATGTGTAAGTGATTTTTTTTCTTCAAAACATTAGATCCAAGTCGAGAAGGATTTCTCATGAAAAACCTACCTGATTGAGCCAGCACATCCCCAGTATGCTCTTAAATAATAACCCCCAGGCATAAAACATGCATGGTCCTTATAAAATGTGAATGTCTATCCATGGTTACAATACATATAGAGGCCCTGCATGCTTTTATCGATTTGCTCCAAAACACAGCGCTGATCCAGAGGTATGAATCGGCCAAAAAAGAAGAGAAAGAAAAAGAGAGAGAGAAGAAAAAAAGAAAGAAAGAAAGAAAAAAGAGAAAGAAGAAAAAGTATACACTAAATCACACGCAATTGAGTACAGAAAAAGCAAAAATTTTCTTTAGGCTGGTGGGCCCCTTCAACACTATCTGGAACCCTGTTTCAGTCAGTAATCTCACAGCAAGGGCCAGATTAGAGGCGTGCCCTTCTCTCCCTGAAGAGAGGAAAGGAGAGAAGAAAAGGGGGGAGTTACGAAAAGAGAAGAAGAAAAAGGAGGAGCGAGGCAACGCTAATCTCAGTTGAGGTACATGTAGAGTTCATGCCTAAAAAAATTCAAGATCGGGCCGATTAGTGGAAATAGGTTCTATAATATATATAGGCCCTGCGATTATTTTAGAGCATTGTTGTGAAGAGCTAATCCTGCGGCCCCAAAAAGCATCTGAAAATTACTGCAATTCCACCCGATATGCAGGGCCCATCACATTTTATCCACCAAAGTCATAATTAAAGGCGACTCTATGACTCCACACTCTGCACTCACTCCCTCAGACGACTTCTGTCGGACTCCTCACAATGGTTTCCAGGTGTGTCTGTCTACATGCAGCTCCGGATTTGCTTTGACTCCTGTCCAGTGGGCCTCCCACACAAGATCTACATAGGTGCCTTGCTCCGGTCGCCCACACACTTCTTTTGCCCGTGGCTGGGTTTCCACAACTTTCAGGTCTGACACCAACTTTATTTCTCTAGGAGGTCACCATTGGATCTGTTAATGTGGTGTCATAATGTGCAAAGATTAGATAGTGCACATCTATTAAAAAAACAAATTCACATAAATAATGTTCTAGTTTTTTGAAATTTGTGATTATTTTTCAACTGTAAGGATACTTCTATTAGCGCGGTATATGATAAGCATCATATGCACAACCCACCAACATTAGAAGGACAATAAAGAGCATCATGCTTATTAACATAGAGTCTACATTTGTGGGTGAAATAATACATATTCCAGCCAGAGGTTTTCAGGTTGTGTAAAAGAAGAAATTAGATTTTTATAAAAAATAAATAAATAAAATGAGGGAAGTTGACCCAGAATACACTCCGTGACAACAGTGGACTCCCCACCAACCCACGGATATCCCCAGTTCCTCTCCCCCCAACAACATATTTCAAACAATATAAAAATTGTATTTAAAGGTCCATTTCTTGTTTGAAATGGAGTCTGAGACCAGTATACCTAAAAGCCTTATATATATACTAGGTATATACTAGTCTCAGGCTCTGGAGCTCAGAGTTTGAATTTCTCTTGAATTTTAAAACTGTTTATGAGCTTCCTGTGTTACTTTTTATTTTTTTAGTGACTATCAGGGTTTTCTTTTAATTCATTGCACAAAACACGTCAATGATTTTAAAGCATTCAGGCAATTTTCTGACTCCTTATTCCCTAGTTCCAAAGTCCAATGCGTGACAAAAATCTTTGAAAAACGTGATGCTGCTCAGATATTGTAAAGAATTGAAGGTAGAGGTAAACATCTGATATTGTGTATTTATTCTCGGCTTTCTTGCATTTAGGACCTATAGTCCGATATGTAGGAATAAATCAAAAGGCTTTATGGACCGTGCATTTCTACAATTTTCAGCTTTTTCAATTGCTCAAATTCTAAATTTATTATTAGGTATTAGTGCCAAATGGTCCACCAAATCGCCTTCAATTAGGATCCTCTATTTTGCAAAATTTTCAAGTTCTAAGGGTGATAAAACAATGGCTACTTACTTTTTGGGTTTTCGATATTTACCAATTTATGTTTAATGATAATTTTATAGGCCTCACTATATTAGAAAACTTGCTTTATTCACCTAAAGACTCCATGGACTGCTCATTTTCACAAATGTTCGGGCTTTTTTTAAAATCTAAAAATTTTACACATTAATATTGGGTTAAAATGATCCACCAAATTGCTTCAAATAGGTCTTCAATTTGCAAAAAGTTTTTTACTTCTCAGGGGGCATCTTTTTAAATATTATTATTTTCTTTCTAAAATTGCCCCCACCCCCTTTCTTGATTGTTTTTAGATCCGCCACTGCTCCAAACAGTGGCGAGATTTCTTTTTTGACTCGGGGTGTCTGAAGTATAGTGAATCCAGCACCTTTTGGAGAAAGAATGTTTATGGTATCAGAAATTTTGCCATTTTGAAGCTTAACTGCTGGAAATATGGTGCCAAAGTGGAATAATTGGCGAGAAGCGCCATAAGAATGTGTGCATTTTTAGATAAAACAAATATGAGTTTAATTTGGTCAGATTATTAGGCTACTAACATTGGGGATGATTGAACCATCCCCCTGGCAAAATATTGGGGAGATCCCCCACCACCACCACCACCCCAATCCGATCTACTTTTTATTCATGCGGCTCCAAAACTAGACATATTGCTATACTGTCGTGCTCCGAATATTACGCTAAAAAATAATTCTTTTTGTGTAATGCTTTGACTCCTTCAGAGGAAAAAAATCACAATTGAAAGGGTCTACTTTTTTGAAAAATACCCTTCAGCAGAATGCTACAGAAAACCCAAGTGACTATATGAGTTTTGCCACTCTCCCACCGAGAAATGAACCCTGGTGGCAAGCCGGTGCCTGTTTATATGTGTGTGGGGACAGGTGTCTGTGGGTGTCAGAAACAAACTGTAAACAAATCTGCCATTTTAGTGTCTGGGAGTTTATGTCAGCGACAGTCACAAAAACAACTGGCTGTGTTAGGGCTATCAAATGGCGTGGAATAGGGAGCACATGTGTGGGTGTCAAATATAGACCATGCTGTTATTCACATTACGCCCTAGACATGCGCTATACTGCATTCTAATAACCCAGCCAAACCCAGTGACCGCCTCCATCTCAGAAAAAGTGAGGCTACTATTTGAAATGCTTATGTCGAGAACTGTTAAACTTAGGAGGCCTCTAAACATGGTAATTTGTTCCTCGGTCGCATGGGTCTTAATTGCAATACTTCTTTTTCTTGTGTTGAGTATAGCGTGGTTCTGAGTATATAGCTTGTCTAACCTTTTAAAGTGGCATGTGTGAGGCCTAATACTTTTCTGTGGAAAAATGATGCAATTTTCAACCCAACTATGTGTCACTACATATGAGCCAGGTCGATGATTAATGCAGAACCAGCGCTGAGCATCTCAGATTCAGTGCCCTATCGTGAAATATGCTGTCGACCTGGGCTTGTGCTCGAAATAAAGGAAAATCTGAGTTCCTCTGAGAATAACTAAACTGCAATACTTTCTTTTTCTTGTCCTCAATTACATTCCTTGAACATACATAACTGTGTCATACTGGATGCAATAATATAGTGCCACTTGTCCAGGGGATATATGGGTACATAGCTTTCACCATATATGAGTTGGTCCCTGATTTTCACAGAACCAAGAGGCACCCAGGCACTTTGGATGAAATACCCTATAGTGAACACTGCCTTCAGAGCTATATTCAGGGCATTGAAAAGCATGTCATTGCTTTGAAGGTGCTGTGTTCCAGTTGCGCCTGGATTATCCCAAGTGCTATTTCAAATTTCCTAATCCTTGGAACTGATATTTTAAACATATTTTTGGCCCATATTTGTATTTGTATATAAATATAGCCACTGATTCTTCCATAGGATAACATGTGTTCATGCACCAACAAAGGGTGAAACTAAGAAACATTTATATGTGACATGATCAAGGGGAATGAGTCACGTATAGACCCACAATTGAAATGAGTTTACACATATTCCTAAACCAGGACAGGACATTTTAGAGCTTTCTGAAACTGAAAACCCCACATTGATACACAACCTTTCTTTGCAAAAGTTACATTTCAATTTATCAATTGCGCTGAAAACAATATAAAACCAAAGAATTTTAACAATTTCTTTGCCAATATCTCAAAATCAATATTAGCGACATCCGACTCATTCCCCTTGATCATGTTACATATGGTCCCAGCATTTAAGGGGTAACTGGATCAATTATCTAACACATCCCACTTGGCTTTTTTGTGTGTTTAAACAACAGGCTTGGAGATAGAAGCATTAGGTGTGAATCATGGAATCTTTTGATCCATAGAGACTCCTAAAACAATCCACAACTATATATACATGTGTTGTAAATATATGTGGACAGCATCTAGGCATATATTTGGACTTCTAGCCTCATCACAACATGTGCAACTCACTATGTCCAGGTAATGAATTACTGGAAATTTGTGAGAATAATGTTTGAGAAATTTAAAACCAGGAAATTGATTAGCGAATTTCAATGAACAAAAAAGCATTGATACCAAGGACAATAGAAACCAGATTTTTGCCAAGTCAGTATTCTATTGAAACTTACTTATCAGATACTGTAAAATTGTATAAAACTGAAATGATGCAAATATGCTTGACTGATGTAAAGGACCATCTCTACAATTACACTATAAGCATGCAGGGCTAAAAAATTAAAAAACAAAGCCAAATTATACTATATCTGCATACAATTACCCCTCATAGCGCCTTAAGAATTACATCACATGTTAAATAAATCCCTGTTTTGTAGGTAAAAATGAATTTTTGGCAAGCTAGCAAGTAACTCCATCAACGACATTTTTAGGGGCTTAAAATGTTAATTTTCGAGGATAAAGGTTAGTTTTCCTTCAACAAAAGGGTACTGAGTTTGCCAAAATTGTTGTAAAATTGAGCCCATAATGTGAACTCAAAAATTTGGTAAAATTGGCTCTGAAAGTTTCTGGTAGCGGTTATTTATGTTGCATGGATGAAAACTTATGCGTAGGGGTGTTGTTGAAAACATTTGGTCATACATATGTGACTCAACACAAGGAAATCAGGCTGATGCAAGGCCAAATACCAATTTGATTTATAGGAACAAATGTGCAACTTCGAATCAAATTTTGGTCAAATTTGTAATATTGCTCTCAGATGATACTTACCTCTAAGATCCTAAGATCCATAACTTTGGAAATATAGTATACTATATGGTTGGTGTTAAAATGTTTCCTTGATTCATGTAGAACATGATAAAAATCTCAATTTGTGTATCAGCCGACATGCGCCTGATTTACTCTCGTTTGATCACAGTGTACCAGACTTGTAACAAGTCATGTTTCAAGATTTGACTTTTAAAAATGAAATGACTCGACCCAGATTTTCAAATTTTCCTCACAGAGTTTGTACAGTGACTCGAGATGACTCAACTCGAGATATTGTTAGAAATTACTTGACTCAGCCATGAAATGACTTGACTTGTTACAACTCTGCAATTTTTTGTTTGTAATGGTGTGTATATAGGGATGTGTTAGTGGGAGTAAATATGCACCAACTCAATGTGGGTGTACTGTACATTTTGTAAATCATCTTATGGGATGGATGTCTGTACTGAGTAGCCTCAGATGGAAAATATAAAGGTTTACAGTTTCCACACAACTACCCCCACAATGTCATTTCTTACTATGTAGGGGTGCACCTACGATGCCATTTTGTGTATTGTACATATACCCACAGCATACACACACACAATACATCCACTTGCAGGGTGTGGGGTGTGTGCACATATTATGCATCCTTTGTACCAAGCAGGACCAACTTCAAGTGCATATTGGTGTTCTGCCAGTGAAGCAAGGTTTTGTGATATGTTTGTTTGTTGGGGTGTGGATAGCGGACAGTGAAAAGTGTTGACCATTAATAATACTATCCTGATCATAAGACCAGTGTAGGCTTTGTGAGGACAATGTCATATTACATGATGGGGTTGGGTGTGTGTGGGGGGGTGCGTTTGTAAATGCCGTCTAACGAGGACCTACATATGGATACACACCGTAAAACGAGGACACACCTCCAAACGAGGACGTCCTCGTTTTGAAACTATGCCCAGGATGACGTAAATGATGCAAATATGCATATAAGATAGCATATAAGATAGGTCCCCCATAGCGGGTATAGGACGGGTCTCAGTTGGATAATAAGTTGCCTGGTGTGTTTGCGTGAGGTCCACGGTGTGTCGATTAAAAACGGGTGTGTAAGTCCTCGGTTAGATCCTTCTAAAGTCGAGGTCCTCGTTTGAACGTATTTACAAACAGGTGTGTGTGTGTGGGGGGTAAGGTGAATACTGGCCAGTGAAATGTTTTGACCATCAATAATACTATCCTGATCATAAAGCCAGGCTTTGTGAGGACAATGTCATATTACATGATGGGGTGTGTGAGTGTTGGGGGGGTGGGGGTGTGTGTGGGGGGTAAGGTGAATACTGGCCAGTGAAAAGTTTTGAGTTTGACCATTAATAATACTATCCTGATCATTAGGCCTGTAAGGGCTTTGTGAGGACAATGTCATATTACATGATGGGTGTGGGGTGGGGTGTCGGGTGTGTGTGGGGGGGTAAGGTGAATACTGGACAGTGAAAAGTTTTGACCATTAATAATACTATCCTGATCATTAGGCTGGTAAGGGCTTTGTGTAGTTCGCAAGGCAAACTTAAAAAAACCGGGCAAAACAGACGTGTCATTTATCGGTATGACATTTTCGTTATTGATGCTGCCCTATTTTAAGTTTGCACAGAAGAGGCATCTCAGTTTGAGTGCATCGATTGTCAGTAAATTACACATATACTCACTCTAAATTGTTCATCAAACTAATCCTGTGTTCCTTATGAAAAGAACCATATGCTGCATTGCATGTACAATCACCAAAAAAGATGAAAAACGCATCTAAAAAATTCGGTACGTGCAAGCTTACGGCCCTAAAATCAAAGTCATAAAAACAGCGTAAACAGAGTGACGTCATCGCTTTGCCAGTCAGAGCCAATGACGTAGCGCTGACATGTACCACGTGACACCTGATCATGTGATATTTCATATTTACGGTATTAAAAGTTGAACTTCCATTGGAATTGTGCTCTGGAAACTTATTTTTTTCTGGATTCATAATGGAGTATTAATTACAATTTCAAACATGAATGTTTAGGTTAGTAGTACAACAACCCGTGTAATTAATATTATGACAAACATGCAGATATTTAAGCTTCTGGAGCCTTGTATACTGTTTATTAATTGCTCTAATTGAAATTACGTTGCACTCGCTTTCTGCATACAGATCAACCCATACCGTACTAGCAGAGCTAAAGTACGGTATGGGTTCCTCGTACTAGGCTTTGTGGAGGACAATGTCGTATTACATGATGGGTGTGGGGTGTGTGTGTGGGGGGTAAGGTGAATACTGGCCAGTGAAAAGTTTTGACCATTAATAATACTATCCTGATCATTAGGCTGGTAAGGGCTTTGTGAGGACAATGTCGTATTTACATGGTGGGTGTGGGTGTGTGTGGGGGGTAAGGACAATGTCGATATTACAGGATAGTGTGCTAGGTATATGCCGACAAACGAGGACACAAACTTGTTTTTCACATATAAACCTTGCACCTCTTTGCAATGAGGGACCGTCTTTATTTCAAGGAGGTCTGCAAACGACTGCAATTGCATGTGTAATGTATTTGTGAGATAGGTCGATCCTCTATTGTACTTGAAATATAATGCTCCTAGGTAAAATTTCATACACACAAAAATAAAAATAAAATGGCGGAAAATATTCTCGGTATGTTGATTGAGTATGGATTCAGACGGCCGCGTTTGCATAGTCCTAAACGGGCTATGAATACTGGTGAACAGATTTGACCATTAATACTATCTTGATCATTAGGCCAGTATTAGCTTTGTGAGGAGATTGTGATATACAATCATGTAGTGTACAAACAAAGGAAGAGGCTTACTCATTGTAAACTGGAACATGAAAATATTCAAACATTACCAACTAGGGCAAGAGATCAAATTAATTCTTGATATATACAGGAGAAAGAAAAATCATGCATCGCAAACTAGCACAATTAAACATTACAATGGAAACATAACATGCATAGGCAGACAAACCAGAGAAAAAACTCAGGACATACCTGCCTGTGGGGGAATTTGAACCCCAGACCCTTCGCTTGTCGGGCGAATGCTCTAACCCAGGCCTTCTCAACTAGTATTTGAAGTGCCAACTGGGAAATTTTAGTGATAATGAAGTGCCAACATGTTTCGGGAGCATTTTGTGAGGGAGCGTGTGCGCGATCGGACGCATATAGCGGATGGGGGTCCAGGAGGCCCGCGTGCCTTATGGCCCCTGTAGGGTTCCAGTTTGAAAGCCCCAGCTGCGGGGGTCCAGGGGGCAGCGCCGCCAGAAGCTCTGAGATTTTAAGGCTATCTAAAGGCTCCGATGTGGTATTTTCACCCCTTTTTTGTAAACAATTTATGAGGAAAAAACTAGTAAATTTACCCTGCGTCACTTCATGCGCCACTTCGACTAACTCCAAGCGCCACAAGTGGGCGCACGCTGCCAGTTGAGAAGGCCTGCTCTAACCACTGAGCTACACAGACTATCCCTGATTAAGAGGGCTCAAGTCAGGTACTTATGGAAAATCAGCAGTTAGGGAAAACAGTACAAACAACAAACAGTGTACAAGATCAATTAATGATGCTTCCCCGCCGGCCTAATATATCATACAAACAATTGAAGAGGCTTACGCATCGTACACTGGAACATAGAAACATTCAAATATCACCAACTAGTAATTAATCGTAATTAATGATGCTTAATGTGGTACTACTCCCCTGCCCAATTTTGTGCCTATTTTTGCATTTTTCTCACAAATTATAGTGCATTGGTGAATGGTGACAAGTAAGATGTATGTATATTATAGGGGCAAGTACTACAACTACTGCGCTGAAAATTTTATTTCAGCACAGACAACACTTGTGGACGCAAAAATGCAAAAATAGTCACAAATTTATCAAGAGGTGTAGTACCACCTTAATCATAATTCTTAATATTTCAATATACAGGGAAGAAGAACCACATAGTGTAGTTTGCGACCCGGGGGCACTCAAATTTAATTTTGGTAGGGGTGTGCGGCACGGAGTGTCAAACTTGGGAACTAAGAATTGATTTTGTGGCACTATAGGCCTACATGTAGTGACACTTCCCTGCACAGACCTGCTATAGAGGATCTGATTGGGCCCTGGATAATTACCCATAATCCTTTGCTCCAGGTAGTGCAGCAATGTTTCCTTGTGCAACCACATACCTACTGTAGAGGATCTGATTGGAACCCTGGATAATTTGTGCAACCACAGACCTGCTATAGACCACTTGACATGTGACATCATTGCCTGGCAGTATGCGCACACATTATGGTACTTTCCATTGTTCTTTGCCCTGCAGTGTGCGTGCGCATCGTAGTCTGCTCAGGGCATGTGCATTTTAAATCTCCAGGCCACCACATTTCATATAGTACAAGAAAGCCATTGAACAGTGAAGCGGTTCGTTTGGGCATATCGACAGACCAATCCCTCGCCTTAATAATGATGCAAAGTGGTCTATAGAGGATCTGATTGGGCCCTGGATAATTACCCATGATCCATTGCTCCAAGTAGTGCAGTCATGACCCTATCCAGAATTAGCTAGGGTGCCTCGCTGGACTGTGGTGTACCTGGGAAATTACCACCCACTTGTGCTTAATACTATTGTTAAAATCGCTATGCTAGGGAACTGACCTGTTCTATTGGCAAGCTGTCCTACCTTATATTTCATACCATGCAATTTGGCAGCAACAAATGCTTAAATACTGGGACACAAAAGTTTGTAGAAATTGGCGTAGACCATAGTTTGTCTTCATGTTGCTGTCATTTTGAGTATTAAGAAGTGCCATAGGAAATTAGACTCTATAGTAGGCAGACTATGCATAAATAAAATTATGTGTCCTAAGCAGGGGTAAATTTTAGGGTGCCATTATTTTGACAGGTCAGGGGGTACATGTCAAAACCGGGTGTTTTATAAAGTGACAGATGTCGATTGCAAATTTATCAAGAAATGGACATCGGAAAAACGTTAAGTAGGTGAATTTTATTGGGCAGAGATTATAAACTTGCAATTAATGTTCAGCAATTCATGTATCTATTAAAAGTAGGCATTTGAAAGTTATTTTCAAAAGGTTAAAATGTTATAAAATTATTTATCTCACATAATGTAATAGATTGCCAAAGTTATCTGTCACTATGGAATTTTTCATGAAATCTCAACATCTGTCACTTTGGATTTAACCCAATTGTTCAGATCCATCTGTATGTAATGCACCCGACCATTTTTATGACACATTTTTAATAATTGTAATAATTTGTCCATAATTTTCACCATTTTAAGTTGTCCACAAAGCATGCGTAAGAAAGAGAAGGTAAAAATTAGGGTCATGTGTACATAAGAAAATGGCAAAAATTATGGTAATTTCCAATATTTTATTCATAATAACTAATTGACCTAAGAAATTTCAATGAATTGTTCAATTCATTGTAACAATTTCTATAATACTTATGCCAAAAGTGATTTTGTCTCTATTATGGTTTAAATTCTGAAAGTTTCTCATACCCAGCCACACATCCGCACTCAAACAAAATTTGAGAACCCCTCACCGGGTTTATGATGCAAGGAAGGATGCACACCTTGATTTCAGATATTCTGTCCTGCAATATCCATATTTTATGAGCTATAATACAGCTTAGGCAGTTTTAATATTGACAGTGATGGGTAGGCCTTTAATACAAGATGAGGGCTGGCAGTTTATTTATCAGCCAAATTGAGATATCGCCAACCAGCTGTCCTTATGGAGCACTAACTCTAATTCATAACCTCATTAATAAACGCGATGCGTGCGATCCAATTACATTAAGTTATTTGTGAAAACGTGAACGCAAATCGAGGTCATTAGTATCTCACAATTGACCGCAAAATTGTTCCAATGTCGCACACAATTGACCGGCGTTTGCGTGTTGTTGTGCGTCTAACAAACTGCGCGCGCTGGCTGCCGTACTTGGATTGCACGCTACCATATTTGCACAGATTGTGATACGCACTTTTGTTATTGGTCGTCATGTTTTAGCCTGATCGATTTTTGGAAAGGGAAGATGTAAAAATTTTGTGTTATTTTATACAGTGAAGAGATCAAAGTGATGGTTATGAATGAGATAATAACTTTGCATCGGTAATATGTCGGGCATTGTGAAAATCTAAACATTTTGCTTCGGATCTCGGAATATCCCTCGGTTCCAAAGGCAAAATGTTTAGACTTTTCACAATGCCCTCCAAATAACCGATGTGCAGCTATTAACCTCTAATCCTTAACCTATCGCAAACCCTAACCCAAACCATAAACCCTGACCCGAACCCCAATCTTTGTGCCCCAGGAGAACAGTTTGTTGATGCAGCATTCACACTATGTAATATGTATGTATGCTGTCTTCAGTAGATATGTTTACAATGTAGACAATGTTTAGTTTAGTTTAGTTTAATACCTTTAATGCACAAAATATCAAAATGCGGTGTGTGGTGCAAAAGGGCAACCCCAAACAGGCACGCAGGCCCACTGGATGGGGGCCCTTATACACACACCAAAATAAAAGAACTAAAATTACACAGTACATAATTATAAGTATATTTAAAAAACACTGTAAAATACATTAAAAATACAATATAATACTAAAATTGAGTTGCCAAATACAGGGTAAAGACATCGCATAATTCAATAAACATTAGTGAAATTGCACAAGGTAGGTTAACTGATAAGTTCACAATTTGCAAATGTTCCCCCGCGCAAATCCAAGAACACCTCGGCACAAAGATCCCCTACACACCCCAATGACACTCCGCACCAGACCGTAGCACCATATCAATTTGACTGATCAACTCTCACACTCCTCGTCTGATTCCTGCTGGAACTTGACGTTGGTGGTTTCAATTTGTGAAAGTACCACAGTGCAGCACGAAACGCCACTGAGGCATGCCTAAGACCTCCATACCGAAGCATTTCCGGGCATGTACAGAAGAAACATTTGCAAATTGTTCCTAACGTCAGCAGGGAGGTTGTTCCAGGAGTTGTACACACGGTTAAAAAATGTCTGCTTGAAAATATTGGTATTGCACTTATTTGGGATAATTGTAGGTGAGTCAGAAGATCTTAAAGAAATGGATTCAGTGCCATGGAAATTCACTCTATCTTGTAATGAGATAAAAGACATGCCATGTAAATCCTTGAAGAGCAGGATGTTATCTTTAAACTTACGACGGTCCTCAAGACTAGAAAGGTTGAGTTCTGTAAGACGCTCTTCATAGGGGCAGAACTTTAAAGGATGAATCTGGTAGCACGCCTTTGAACTCTTTCAATGGCAGTAATGAGACCCTTAGTAGATGGATTCCAAATTTCTGACCCATATTCCAAAATAGGTCTGACATGAGCCAAATAAAGAATTTTACGAGTAAGGGGTCTTTTACTTCATTGCAAGTGTGACGGATCAAGCCCAAAATACGGTTAGCTTTGCAAATCATATGATTAATATGCATTTTCCAATTCAAATTATTAGTGACCATGATACCAAGATCGTTTTGACTAGTAACAGAAAGTAAATTATGGTTAGATTAGGTTATAAATCTTTGCAACTGGACTTACTGTTTTTGTTGACTACAGTATCACGTCATATCTCTGACGCTTCATCAGGCCTAGTGATGTGAATTGGCTCTGTGTTATTGACCTGTGACGCCACGGTGGTAGGAGTGCCGTCACACTGGAGTCGCCGAGGAATTTTCCTGATCGTTGGTTCGTAGCTGTGAGACAGGTTGTGGCGTAGTCCCCCTCCGCGATTCAAAGTTGGTTCCTCCCTGCGAACATATATTGCTTCCTTTACCCCTCTTTCGAACCACCTATGTTCTTTGTCGAGCACAATAACGTCTTTATCCTCAAAAGTATGCTTAGCTGCTTTGAGGTGCGTATAAACGGATGAATCGTTTAACCCTGTTGAGCTGGGGCGACGATGTTGGTACATCCGCTTATGGAGCGGTTGTTTAGTCTCTCCTATATAATAGTCATCACAGTCCGTATCCTGGCAATTGATGGCATACACGATATTACTCTGTTTGCGCTGAGGAACCTTGTCTTTAGGGTGGACTAACTTCTGTCTCAGTGTGTTGCACGGTTTTAGTGAGACGGGATCTGATGTTGTCCAAAATCCTCTTTAATTTCTCAGAGACATCTGAGACGTACGGAATAGTGATGCCAAAATTACGAAGTGCTCGACGAGGTGGTGGAAGCTTGTGTAGGTGGAGATGGATCCTTCCGCGGTTTCAAGGCTTTTTGAAAAGTCCAATCCTTGTATCCGCAGGTACCTAGGGCTGACTTGAGGTGTTCACGCTCAACCGATTTAGCTTCCTCCGTCGAAGGGATGGTTTCAGCACGGTGATAGAGTGTTTTAATCACACCGAGTTTATGGATGAGCGGATGATGGGAGTCAAACAGTAGATACTGGTCCGTATGTGTGGCTTTACGGTATACTGATGTTGAAAGAGTGCCGTCACCCTGAATTTTAACCAAACAGTCCAAAAAAGGCAACTTGTTGTCATCCGTGCCCTCTTGGGTGAACTTGATATTTGTGTCCACTGAGTTAATGTGATCAAAAAATGGTTCAAGTTCGCTCTTTTTGATCTTCACGAGGGTGTCATCGACATAACGGAACCAATGGGACGGTACCGTACCACTGTACGAGGCTAGCGCAGATTGTTCAAGCTGCTCCATGTACAAGTTCGCGACGATTGGAGAAACGGGTGACCCCATCGCAGCATCCATGATTTTGTTTGTAATACTTCCTTCATACACAAAGTACGTAGTATTGAGACACAGTTCCAAAAGTGAACAGATTTGGTCCACGCTCAAGTGTGTGCGTTGATCTAAGGTACTGTCAGCGTGTAAGGCTTCCTTGATCTGCGTCTATAGCGCCTCAGGTGGGACACTTGTGAACAAGGCCGAAACATCGTAGGAGGTGATAGTTTCATCCGATTCAACCTTAATATCTTTCAATTTGTCCACAAGATCAGTAGAATTAACTACATGATGACACGATTTTCCAACTAAGGGGCCAATAATACCAGCCAAGTGCCTAACACAGAGCCAATTCACATCACTAGGCCTGATGAAGCGTCAGAGATAAGGACGGATACTGTAGTCAACAAAACAGTAAGTCCAGTTGCAAAGATTTATAACTCAATCTAACTTTATTCATCAATCACCTGATGATTGAGAATATTCATAGATAAATTATGGTTACCAAGTTTATAATCAACAGGATCAACATGGTGGCGCTTTTTGACACTGAACGCACCACACATTTTTTTGCATTAAAATCAATATCCCATGTTTTACTCCAGTTGTTCAGAGCATTGAGGTCATTTTGGCAGAACCAATTTGATCATCAATGGAAGAAATTACTTCTATATAATTTTGCATCATCCGCAGAAGAAAGTAACACGTGGTCTCCAGGTGAGACACAGGATGCGTATGTCATTGATAGAAGATAACTGAAAAGTAAGGGCCCTAGGATAGATCCCTGTGGGACACCGGATGTGACTAGTAATAAATCAGAATGAGCAATTTCTGCCCAATCTGCCCTCCAAATAATTGTTGAACCAGGCAAGGAGGAGGCCATCGATACTTACCTGCATACCTGAGCTTCTTAATAAGCTTGGAAATGGTTGACCGAGTCAAATGCCTTTGAGGGTCCAGGTACTGGCTTTATCGATTATCGTTCCCCTGTCATAAAGTAGAACCAAGATTATGGGTAAAATCAACAAGCTGTGTAACACAAGCATCCGGGTTGCCATGTTGCCCATCAGAAACAATTTAGCTGTAAAAGGAGGCCATGTTTTCTTGTCTGGGATGCAGCTGCTCAAGAACTTGCAAACCAGGCTGGAGCAGTGATATTGGGCCCGGTAGTTTTCAAGCGCCATAAGTGTTGTCCCCTTTCTTAAACGTACTGGCAGTGACGTTTACATAACTTCTAGGCCCGTGATGGAACCTTGCCTTGCTATTGAGAAGCTAATAAAGATGACAGTCAAGGGTGCTGAGCAGCTCGCAAAGCACACTCAAGCGTTAAATAACTTGCTCTGGAATACCGTCTGGACCACACGCCTTGCCTAGATCGAAATGCTCTCAAAGCACGTCCAAAAGATGTCTGCAGCAGAAAATGAAATAGAACACAAGCTATTGGTACCATTACTATTATCAGATACACAAACCAATGTCAAAGGAATCTTTTGTTTCTAAAAACACACTGTGGAAATATTTGTTGAAGAGACTGGCTTGTTCTAGCTGGAATGCTGGTGATGGAATTATTGTATGTAATTGAATGGGGAATTTACCAGGTTTTAATCTTGTGGAATGACCAAACCTCTTGGGTTGTCTCAAGTGAGTTCTAAATCAAAGAGCAGAAAATTACACGCTTTCTTGATGAGGGATTTGATTGCTTACGCAAAGATCAAATTTATCCCAATAAATGCTGTTGCTAGTTTTATCTATGCCCGTGCAACGGGCATAGATATTGTATTTGTTGTGTTTAGTCTTCAGGTTCTCCCTCCTGCTCCTTCTCAAGACCAGTCCTTTGCACTCCTCAACTCAAGAACTAAAGTAGCCTCGGGCCCACATTGGTATATAATGATGGCCCATGACCTCTAAAATTTTCTGGGTAGCCTCGACCCCAGAGGTCAAAGGTCATGGGCTACAGGGGGCAATATGTGTAAAATTTGAAGCATCTCTAGCTCAAGAACTATAGCGCCTTCAGGGTTCATACTTAGTATAATGATGGCCCATGACCCCTAAAAGTAACTTATGGTAGCCACAACCCCAGAGGTCAAAGGTCACAGGCTACAGGGAGCAATATGTGTAAATGTTTAAAACCGCTTTAGCTCAAGAACTATAGCGCCCTCAGGGTTCATGCTTGGTACAATAATTGTCCATGACCCTTAGATATTTTCTGCAATAACATCGCCTCCATGAGACATGGGCTTTTATCTTTCACTTCCGTAGTCCACTCTTGGGCAGAACATAAAAACATAACAAATCAAGAGTAAATATATGTCTGAATTAATATCCAAAATGTTCCCACGCTTTTACTTTACTCATTTAGGAGTTATTTGGGGTTAAAATGAGTTTTTCAGTGATTTTTTTCCATTTTTGCCCAAAAATGTCAAATATTAAAATAGCTGTAACTTTAAAAATAAATTGAGTAGAAATTTCATTTCTATTGTAGATGTTACATGTCATATGGATTTCTAACACTGGTGAATAAAAATGTCACAGCACAACTCTAAAATATAAAAAAATGGCAAAAACCATATTTTTGTGCTATTTTGTTGGCCATTTTTGACCTAAAAATGTAATTTTTGCATGGGAAAAAAAATAAATATATATTTTCTGGATTTAAAAAATATGTCATTATATCAACCTAGTTATTCTGAACAAAAAAGTTATGGTGAATGTCTGTGACCTATAGTTTTTGATCTATGGCCCTTTCAAATTCACATATGGACTAAAATAGCATGTTTTTGTCAATTTTTGTCATTTTTAACCCCAAATAACTCCTAAATGTGCAAAGTAAAACGTGGGAACTTTTTGGATACTAATTCAGACATATCTTTACTCTTGATTTGTTGTGTTTTCATGTTCTGCCCAAGAGGGGACTACAAAAGTGGAAAACCAAGGGCCGTAGAGATTCATGGCCCAGAGGTCAAATGTCATGGGCTACAGTGAGCAATATGTGTAAAATTTCAAACAGCTCTAGCTCAAGAACTACAGCGCCTCAGGGTTCATACTTGGTACAATGATGGCCCATGACCCTAGATGTATTCTGTGGTAGCCGCAACCCCAGAGGTCAAAGTTCAAAGGCTTTAAAAAGCAAACTAGGTACAACCTATTAACACAGTGTAGCGTAATAGGTAGCGCTTTGTTAGCTACCTGTGTTTGCAATGATAACGGGCCGAATCGTACGTCAAGGAAATTGATCGCTTGTCAAAAATTCCCTTAAAAGGGAATGTGTAGGCATTTTGATATTGGTGCCTTGGACCACCTCAAAAGGCTGTCAATGTGGGACATGGCGTGTGGTTGGTTAATGGGTGTTAGGAGGGTTAAGGGTTGTCACGGTTTGTAAGGGGGTGACCAAGGGGGTGGTCACCAGTTATTTTAGATTTGGCGCCCAATTGGGCGCTTTTTAATTTTAAGTGCTATGAGGATGATACTTATATCAATTAAAGCTTATAAAAAGGGCTTCCACATAATGGTCACCAACTTTTGATTTGGCGCTCAATTGGGCGCTTTTTTATTTAAGGTGCTATGAGGATAATACTTATATCAATTAAAGTTTATAACAAGGGCTTTCACATGATGGTCACTAACTTTTGGATTTGGCGCCCAATTGGGCGGTTTTTTATTTTAGGTGCTATGATAATGATACTTATATCATTTAAAGCTTATACCAAGGGGTATCAGTTTTCGTTTTAAGAATAGGGGAAGGGGGTTAGGTGTGGTCACGGGCATAGATATTCGTGTTTGGTCAAACACAACTGTGGTTTATAGTTAAACTTAACCCAAGCACGTTCTTTTCTCTTCACAATATTAATAATTTCTGAATCAATCCAAGGAGCAGAGTTTTGACTTTTGCAGTGCACCTTAAGAATAAACGTATCAACAATGTCACACAAATTAGTGTTCCAATTGTCCCATAAAACATCAATGTCATTGTTGTCCAAGTTCCAAGAGTGAGAAAGGAGAGCATTTTTAGGCCAGACCAGTCGGCTCGTTTGAAATTATAAACGGTGCGCTTTGGTTGCTTGACACGTTTGCACAAGATGGGAATTGAAAAGGTAATGGCAGTATGATCCAAGCCAATATTATCACACCCTTCTCGAAGATCATTAACAAGAGTAGGATCCTACAGCAAAACAAGATCAAGGATGTTACCGGTGCCATCTTTATTAAACCTAGTAGGGAAATTCACCATCTGGTGCAAATAGCAAGCATTAGCAACATCACAAAATTCGCTTTCAAGTACTCTACTGTCATTAGTATATTCGCTTAGTGTCCAATTAATACGTGGCAAATTAAAGTCACCTACTATAATTTTATTTTTAATTTGATAAGATTGAATAGAGTCAATAAAAGAACTCCATGCCAGCATTGGTGTACACAGGTGGATCGATACACAACGGAGAGTAGAACACTTTTCCCTGGCTGTGGATTTACTTCGACAACACACGACTCTGGATACGTTTCTAACTCAACATGGCGATGAGACGCCAAGTCCATTTTCACTGCAATCAACACCCCACCACCACGAGTACCGGTACGATCATTTCGGTACACAACATAACCAGAAGGGAGAATAAAGCTGTCAGGAATAGTTGAGTTCAACCAAGATTCAGTAATTAAGATAACATCGTAATCAAGGCTGTATACAATGGCTTGAAGATCAACGGTTTTGTTCTTGGTACTACGAGTATTCAAATAAAAGCAAGTCATATTGTTGTTTCTACTGTCAGCAACAGAACTAATGGAGCTGTTGGAAACTAACAGAAAGGATCCTGAAGAGCCTGGTTCACTACATGTAGACACGGACAAGTTTAGTAGATAGCAGCACTTTCACAATGTAATATGCATGTACGCTATCTTCAGTAGCAGCATTCACACAATGTGCATGTGTGCTATCTTCAGTAGATAGCAGAATTCACACTATGTAATATGCATGTATGCTATCTTCAGTAGATAGCAGCATTCACACTATGTAATATATATGTATGCAATCTTCAGTAAATAGCATCATTCACACTATGTAATATACATGTATGCTATCTTCAATAGATAGCAGCATTCACACTATGTAATATGCATGTAATATGCATTTATGCAATCTTCAGTAGATAGCAGCATTCACACAAGGTAATATACAAGTATGCTATCTTCAGTAGATAGCAGCATTCACACTATGTAATATGCATGTATGCTTTCTTCAGTAGATAGCAGCATTCACACTATGTAATATGCATGTATGCAATCTTCAGTAGATAGCAGCATTCACACTATGTAATATGCATGTATGCTATCTTCAGTAGATAGCAGCATTCACACAATGTAATATTCATGTATGCTTTCTTCAGTAGATAGCAGCATTCACACTATGTAATATGCATGTATGCTATCTTCAGTAGATAGCAGCATTTTCACAATGTAATATGCATGTGATATGATTATGATTTTTATGATATGATTTTTATTAACCTGCATTAAACGCCATCGACCAAAGCGGTCAATTGCATTATACAAGAGACAATAAACAAATATTATGAAAGAAATCAAATACATACATAATTATAAAGCAAAAAAAAAGAAGCAACTTGGCACATGGAAAAAACAGCAGAGAGATGCAAAAAGGGCACAATGGGAAGCCACCCAGCAATACAAGCTACTACTGCTTATTCAGCAGATTAATGTAGTAGGGAATGGGGCTTTCAGCAAATCTATTAAAAATGCACGCGCCAATTGGGAGATATGGGCATGTATTTCTCAGTTGTCTTCCATGGACTTTACTTCTACTAGGAGGGGAGCAATATGTTGAGTACGCTTCTGGTTTAGCTTAATGTTTGCTGTTTGAACTTAAGCTGTGAAAGTGTTGTTCTCTCCTGGCAGAGAGAGTATTCCTGGCTACCCATACACTAAACTGCATTATCATCACGAAATATAATTAATAATTCCTTTTGTAAAAATGATTCTATTATGCCCTTTTTTTGGATTCGCTCAAGTGTATTTGATTGTTTTTCACAGTGAGCGATGAATGCCAAATGGCATCAGAGTATCTCCCAACAGGGACGATGTAACCATACGTAATCTATGGTCAGTCTTCAAACATTGAAACCAAAACGTTTCAGAGAGCGGAGCAGCGAAGAGGCGTTTACAAGTTATCACACTTGCACTTCTGATCCACTGGGCAAACTACTTAAGAATCTTGCTGTATGAAGATGCTGCCCAGGACTTTGGCAGATGAAACAAAAGCAATGCAATGAAATCGGCCTCCATATCTTCAGAGAATGGGATGAGAAGGTGGCTTTCTCATGAAACAGATTTGAATGGCTTGACATTTGTCGAAGGTTGAGTTTCAGGTGGTTGCTTACAGACTAGTCCAGGAAGTCATCAAAGATCAGACTGAATGTTGCCTTTCACTACCGCGCGCGATTCTCAACAAATGTGAGATCGCTTCTAGCATATTTCAAGTGGTGAGAACTGCAACCTTCCCGCTTAACCGTCTGCTGATTGACAGCCTGGAAAAATGATGGGACCAAGTTTGGTACTCATGCGGGACACCAACACACACAAGGGGCATACTTCAGATAAGGTTTGGTTATATCTCACACACACTGGGAGGGCGATTATTGAGGAAAACTGCAAGCCCAAGGAGCGAGAAGCCCCCGGACCCCCAAAGCAATCAACTGAGCAACAGCTATATTGTGGTTTACTGCAGGTCAAATGCCTAGAGAAGTCCATTGAGGACTACCGTTCCCTTTCATTGTTATGCTTCATCAGACAGCAGAAAAGGGAAAAGTGTGTGCACAAGATTGATCAGGTAATGGGATGTTGATATACCACTGACATTCCCCAAATTGATTAATATCTATGTATGGTTCAATATCATACACAATCCATTTTGCCACAAACCCTTCGGCAAACCTTGGCAAAAATATTTGCAAGTGATATAGGCCTCATTTTTATCAATGCTGGGCGGGTATTTGCTTTGGAATAGGAACCAGCAATGGCAGATTTCCACTGGTGTGGCTTTTAATTCCCTCCTCAAAAAAGAAATAATTCAACACATCTGTTAAAAGGGCTACTCAGTTCATAAGCAAATTCCTTTATGATTTTTGGGAGGAATTCCATCCGAACCACTTGATTTAGAAGTTTTAACTCTTCTTAAGCCTTCGCTATATACATCCGCATGGATAAAGAAGCAGGGGGCAGGTTTCTGGCCCGTGGCAAGAAGGTTAAGGAAGCTCAGAATGGATCCAAGGGATTAATATGTGGGAGGACATCGGCTCACAAACTTGGAATCATTGCCTTGTGGTTAGCCTATCCACTCCTGGGATATGCATGTCAAGATCAGAAGTGCTGGAATTAAGCATACACTACGGTTTGTTGATACCATTCACGAGTGTTCAGTCTTTTGCAACTTTCCTTCACTCTGTTTGCATTATAATTCACTTTAGCTTTCTCAATTTCTCTCTTCCTTCACCTCCATTACATAACTGGGCATGCCATTTTGAGGTTTCACCGAGCTTCAAATGCTGCTGGACGTTTTTGATATGAGTTTCTTTATCGTCGCATGTATGCTATCTTCAGTAGATAGCAGCACTCACACTCATGTAATATGCATGTATGCTATCTTCAGTAGATAGCAGCTTCACACAATGTAATATACATGTATGCTATCTTCAGTACATTCACACTATGTCACATGTCACACTATGTAACATGCATGTATGCTATCTTCAGTAGTCAGTAGATATCAGCATTCACACAATGTAATATGCATGTATGCCATCTTTCAGTAGAGCATGTAGCACTACACTATGTAGCATGCATGTATGCTGTCTTCTGTAGATAGCATCATTCACACCTGTGTAATATAAGCATGTATGCTATCCTTCAGTAGATAGCAGCATTTTCACTAATGCAATATGCATGCATGCTATCTTCAGTAGATAGCAGCCTACACAATGTAATATGCATGTATGCTATCTTCAGTAGATAGCAGCATTCACACTATGTAATATGCATGCATGCTATCTTCAGTAGATATCAGTTTCACACAATGTAATATGCATGTATGCTATCTTCAGTAGATATCAGCATTCACACAATGTAATATGCATGTATGCTATCTTCAGTAGATAGCAGCATTCACACTATGTAATATACATGTATGCTATCTTCAGTAGATATCAGCATTCACACAATGTAATATGCATGTATGCTATCTTCAGTAGATAGCAGCATTCACACTATGTAATATGCATGTATGCTATCTACAGTAGATAGCAGCATTTTCACAATGTAATATGCATGTATGCTATCTTCAGTAGATAGCAGCATTCACACTATGTAATATGCATGTATGCTATCTTCAGTAGATAGCAGCTTCACACAATGTAATATATGCATGTATGCTATCTTCAGTAGATAGCAGCATTCACACTATGTAATATGCATGTATGCTATCTTCAGTAGATAGCAGCATTCACACTATGTAATATGCATGTATGCAATCTTCAGTAGATCAGATCACACCACTAAATCGGGTCCAACCCTATCTGACTGAAGAAATAAGAACCAGTGTTTAATTCGCTGAACATACCAGGTACATTAAAATGGGAAAAAGAGTTTGAAATGAAGGCTGATATGCCAATTTTATGGTGACAGTTGTGCTCTGTGAATGTTTTTCTAATCATCTGAGCATAAAAAGATGAAAAATACTACAATTCTGAAGATTTTTTGGTTCCATGGACCAACTGATGTCTCAACATAGAGGCACTGAGCTGTAGAGTTTGGTATGGTTTATCTCATGTTCAATGCACCACTGCGAAAAATCGAGCTGCTCAACTACAAAAAAAAATGCTGGTTCTAGGGTAGAATATATCATAAACTTTTGGAAAAATGGTGTTTTGAATGAACGATGACGCTATAACCATGAGAAAATGATGATTTCTTTGGTACCTCTTAACACATAAAAGAATAGGAACTTGATTTAGTGGTGTGATTCTTTAATTTCATGTGTATACCATGGTATAGAAACACTTTTGTGGCTACGGACTCTCTGTGACAGAGAGTTTACACTGTGTAACTATATTAAATCAGATTGCACATGGTTTAAGTGATTTTTTCTGTTTGTGGGTAAGTTTTCTGCTAAATTGATTTTACAGGGGGCTGGATATGGGATTTGGAAAGTGTTGTCCAAAATGGCTTCAAATAGACTGAATTGTTGAAAATTTAAGCTTACTTGAAAAAATCATATACTGGAACTTGATCATGCTAAAGTACTTGAAATTACTGAATCAGCTAGTCAAGAACATTCTTCTTGCACCAGATTTAGGCCTATAAATTGACAAATTTGGGTTTTGTCGAGGCCGTATAACCGACTCTGAGACATGGCTAAGTTTTGATAGGCCTATTAATTTCAATTTTGTTTTTGTTTAGGTGTGTGATCACTATGGCATCATGGGCCCCTCAAGCATTTTTGACTATTTACAAGTAAGATTAATCAAGACAAACTCAAACAAGAAAAGCTTTTAAAAATGGATGTTGGGGTTCAGGTTGCACTTGTACATGGAGTTGCCTACTTGACAATAGATCTGGATAATAATTATATTAACATTATTTTGCTTCAACTTTATGTGTCATGTGACTCAATTAAAAACATCTGAAAAGTTGAAGAGCAAAAAAATAGCACTTGCCTGATTATTATATCTTAATGTTGCTATCTTCAGTAGATAGCACATAGATAGCCATCCACACACTGCATTAATTTGAGTCAGCATCATACTTAAACTGGAATTATTTCACTTTTATTGGTCAAGATATGTTGAGAAAGGTTGAAGATCATGTAAACTGATCTTTTTAAACATTTTTTGCTTCCTTAAGAGATCACACCACTAAATCGGGTCCAACCCTATCTGACTGAAGAAATAAGAACCAGTGTTTAATTCACTGACCATACCAGGTACATTAAAATGGAAAAAAAGTTTGAAATAAAGGCTGATATGCCAATTTTGTTGGTGATAGTTGTGGTGTGTGGATGTTTTTCTAATCATCTGAGCATAAAAAGATAAAAAATACTACAATTCTGAAATTTTATGAAGGTTTTTTGGTTCCATGGACCAACTGATGTCACAACATAGAGGCACTGAGCTGTAGAGTTTGGTATGGTTTACCTCATGTTCGATGCACCACTGCGAAAAATCGAGCCGCTCAACTACCTGCTGGTTCTAGGGTAATATATATCATAAACTTTTGGGAAAATGGTGTTTTGAATGAACGATGATGTTATAACCATGAGAAAATGATGATGATTTCTTGGGTACCTTTTAACACATAAAAGAATAGGAACTTGATTTAGTGGTGTGATTCCAGATAGCAGCATTCACACAATGTAATATGCATGTATGCTATCTTCAGTAGATAGCAGCATTCACACTATGTAATATGCATGTTTGCAATCTTCAGTAGATAGCAGCATTCACACTATATAATATGCATGTAATATGCATGTATGCTATCTTCAGTAGATAGCAGCATTCACACTATGTAATATGCATGTTTGCAATCTTCAGTAGATAGCAGCATTCACACTATGTAATATGCATGTAATATGCATGTATGCTATCTTCAGTAGATAGCAGCATTCACACAATGTAATATGCATGTATGCTATCTTCAGTAGATAGCAGCATTCACACTATGTAATATGCATGTATGCTATCTTCAGTAGATAGCAGCTTCAGCACAATGTAATATGCATGTATGCTATCTTCAGTAAAGAGCAGCATTCACACAATGTAATATGTGTGTATGCTATCTTCAGTAGATAGCAGCATTTTTACAATGTAATATGCATGTATGGTACATCTTCAATAGATAACAGCATTCACACAATGTAATATGCATGGATGGTAGATCTTCAATAGATAGCAGCATTCACACAATGTAATATGCATGTATGATATCTTCAGTAGATAGCAGCATTCACACTATGTAATATGCATGTATGCTATCTTCAGTAGATAGCAGGTTCGCAAAATGTAATATGCATGTATGCTATCTTCAGTAAAGAGCAGCATTCACACAATGTAATATGTGTGTATGCTATCTTCAGTAGATAGCAGCATTTTCACAATGTAATATGCATGTATGGTAGATCTTCAATAGATAACAGCATTCACACAATTGTAATATGCATGTATATCTTCAGTATATAGCAGCATTCACACTATGTAATATGTATGTATGCTATCTTCAGTAGCTCAGCATTCACGGGGTCGGCGCTAGAGGGGGGTATTGGGGTTGGTGTGACACCCCCCAATACACAATTTTGTCAGCAAATATTGACTGTTGTCATCAAAACTATGTGATTAATTGTCGCGAATGTAGTCAAAGCTATGTGTGATTGTTGGCAAATTGCAATAGTCATATAAAATATTAATGTGTTACTGAAACTGTGCTGTTGTTATGTAATAGGCTTATTGTTATAGTAGTTACTAATTAAAAAAATTATTCCAAACATTTTTGACTCCATCCCCCCCCCCCAACCCAACACCCCACTACCCCACCACCACCACTTTTTTTATTCTTGAGCACCGTCCTGGCTAAAAAAATTTAGGGTCTACAATTCACAATATATTTCCGTCGGCAAAACATGCTGTACACCCTCGAATCATATTATTCTAGCTGACGCATTCACACTATGGAATATTTATACTATCTTCAGTAGAGAGCAGCATTCACACAATGTAATATATGCTATATTCAGTAGATAGCAGCATTCACATAATGTAATATGCAAATTTGAAACTGACATAAAGCAAACATATGGGGTAAAAACAAAAAAATACATAAGAAAATAGACATCACAAAACTTCATAACTTTAGAATCAAGTATGCTAGACCATTGATGTTTTCAGTAAATGATAGCCTATTGTACAGGGTGGAACAATAACATTTGTACAATTTTGAAAATAGAATGACACAAGTATGCCACTTATTATTTGGTTTGATATTTATATGTCTATCAAGATAATTTCTTTAGCCACCAGCTAAGCTTTGTTCCAATAAAATTGACAGTATACAAGTGAAGATATGCCCAATTATGTAACCTAGTCTTAAAATAGCTTGGGCCACTTTTGTCTAAGTGTTACAAAAGTGACTGAATAGAGTTAAACCATGGACCAGATGGACGATGCTCTTATGATAGGTAGTTTTAAACAATGGAGTATTCAAGTGGTAGAAATGATTACATAATAGAATATCTCCCTTAGTTTTTGAAAGTCACAACTAAGCCCTGACATAACAACCTCATTTACTAGAAATCGTGGCTGCAGCTCAACAACTTCAACCCCGATTCACGTTGGAAGAGCGTATTTTTAGGGTTGTGACATTCAGTAGCACATGGGGTCCATGGAAACCATAAGATTGTTAATAGCTCATTTTCCAAACTCATGTCTTCCATCAAGGCATACAATTACATATAACTATGAGAAGTATGTAGAATTTGTTTACAGAAATGCTGGCATTATTGGTCGTCCCAGAACAGCTAGAAGCCCAGCTGAACTTAATTTCAAAATCTTATTATTGCAAAAACTGTTCTCAGTTTTACCAATGATATCTCAGGGATGTGAGAAATTACTTTATTTATAAGATAATTTGAAAGAAATTTCATGACTTCATTTATAGATTTTAAAGACATATCATATTATTATTAAGTTCATGTTAATTATATGAAGAAACACCACTTAATATTATTTTGTGTCAGTTCTTTGATGTTTAATGCACGATAAGCATATCTACGCAGTTCAAAATTGATATGCACAAGCATGGCAAAAGTGGCCCAACATGTTTTCTGGACGATTTAATTAATCGGACATAACTTTTGAACCCAAGCTAATAAAGAAATCAACTAAACATCTTTTTAAGCCAAGATATTACTAATTGTATTGCATATAACATTTGTGCCATAACTCTCTTAGTTTTTTCCTGACAAGTCAAAACGCAATTGTATAAATTTTATTGTTACACCCTGTATGTGTAAAGTATAATTATTGTAGGTCATGGGCCATGAATTGAGGGCAAAACGTGCTAAATGCTTAAAATTAAAAATATAATCTGAAAGCTCATGCAAATGTTCTATTCTATTCTACTCTAACATGCAGGCCCCACCAGATCTGTATGAAAGGGAGACAGGGAAACAGAACTAAAGTTGAGCTACTTAATGAGAACACTTATGTTCATAAACAGTCCAATGCAAAAGCATTTTAAGAATTTTGTTGTAAGGTGTTCACATGAACAATTATCAACTTCGTTAACAATTAAATATCTGAACTGAATGTTTGCCTGAACAGTTAATTGTGAAACTTAATCCATCTTCAGTTCACCAGAGTTGAAAACTTCCAGTAGCCAGTCACTGTCTGATCCTTGCTTTGTGAGACAATCTGCTGGCTGAAGCTTACTTGGGACCCAGTCGATCATCTGTACCTCACCTGCAGCAAGCAATCTTTGAATCTCGGTGATGTTGATTCTCAGCCGTTTCTCGTATACTTGCTTGGTTGAATGAATGTTCTGATGTAGAGACTTGTTGTCAGTCGTGTACACAGCTATGGGTACTTTGTTTTCTGCATAGCTGTTGCAATACACCTCAGTAATCAAAGTTCCCAGGTACACAGCCTCATTCTGCATAGAAAGGGTTTCTGCTGCTAGAGTGCTTGACACCTTCCTCTTTATCTTATTCGAGGTTCCATCAAGAAAATTACATGACCTTGACTGCTGGAGACTCCATCTGGAAGATTCCCCCATGATGCATTGCAGAAAACATCCATTTTCCACTCGCCCAAAGGTCCTAGGTTTGGGAACAGTGTGTCTCCTGTAGCATTCTTTGCATGACAAACTGCTTTATTAGCCCTTAAAAGCTGTTCCACTTTTGGATTATTTCTAGTCATATTAAGTTCCAGAGCATTGTAACTTTTGTCTGGCCTGGTCTGTGTAGCCAACCAATTAAGTTGTCCTGCCTTAGCTCTCAGGTTATGCATTTCTACTTTGGTTAAAGGGCTTGACTTTTCTGATTTCCGTTTAGAAGATACAGGTATTTCCTTTATTTCAGATGCATAGTCTTCTTGGTTGACTCTGATCCCATTTTCGTTCTGTGACACATCAAGTCCTAAATAGCGAAAGCTTTCAATCAATCTTCTACATACTTTGAATTTGTTGGCAATCAGATCAATTACTTCCTTATTGAAGGCCTCTGATCCTGCAAACAAGAAGTCATCAACATGCATAACAAACACTCCTTCCAATTTGCCATTATTATACCACCTGAAGAGTGCCTTGTCAAGTTGCGACTGCTTACAGTTCAGTCTGAGCAGTTCCTCTTGAACACTAAAATACCAGTTCCGGGATGCGTCACCTAAACCATACACTGTCTTGTCCAGCTTCCATAAGATGCCATCTTCTCTTGCTTCTTCTGGTGGCATTAAATACACTTCTCTGTCTATCTTCTTTCCTTGCAAAAAGGCAGACTTGATGTCAATACTTTCACATTTCCATCCTTCACTGGCAGCAATTGCCATGACAATCCTAAGTGTGGATTTGGCTGCCGTAGTCGAATCAGACTGTACCTTGCCTTCTTCTTTGAGGCGATACTTTATTTTAGTATGAACCTTTGGTAGTACCATATTTGTATGTTTACTTCTATCTTCACTGTCATGGCTACTTACTGGCTGTCTTCCTTGCTGCTGAGGCTCACTTTCATCTTGTGCATTGTTATTTGCCTGTCTTGGTATTTCACTGTCATTTTCCATATGATCAATACCTTCCTGCTGATTTGTATGTATCTCAGTATCAACAGTGTCATGACTGTCAGAATCCTGTAGAGTGTCATCAAGCACCACAATACCTTCTGTGGAGATTGTTACATTTTGCTTGCTTGTGTTTGGCTTCATAACTTGAATGTCTGGTCCTCTAATTTCTTGCTTGTCTGTTGCCATCATATCTTGTTGACCCTTAATTAATCTGCAGGTCGCAACCCGAACGAGTTGGCTTCCATGCCTAATGAACACTATCTTACCATCTTGACCTATTACTTTACCAGGACCACGCCATCGATTACTGTCATCTCTCTTGTAGAATACTCTGTCCCCTGATTGGAATGTTGTCTCAGAGACTCTCACATTATGACGTAAGGCTCTACGAATCCGTTCTGAAGATTCAGCTTTGGTAAATGCTCTTCTTGCTGCATGAAGGGCATTGAGATGTTTAACAACAGTGTCGCTAACTTCGCATCTTCAAAGGCTGGGGACTATTCATAAGGACTGATGGTAGATTGGGGTTGTTTCCTAATACTAACTTAATTGGACTGAATCCACAGTGATTTTGCATGATGTTCTTAGCATTAACAGACCATGCAAGGGCAACATCCAGGCTCATTCTAGGATCTTCTTCCATCATCTTCGAACACATACATCAACAATGTGGTGATTTCTTTCACAAATGCCGTTAGACCATGGCGTAATATGCAGCAGTGGCACATATTTCTACATTAAACTGTTCTGCTAACTCTCTATATTCTCCCATTGTTGAACTCCTCCTCCACACATGAAACTTCTTTGGTGGGTCCAAAGCCAGCTGCAATCCACTTGCAATGTTGTCTACAATCACCTTTGGCATCTTTCTTCTTGACCCACTTTGTTCTTGGTAAATCTAATGAATAAGTCAATGAAATGAAGCAAAGCATACATCACCATACTGCTTTAAATCCATGGCGACTACATCATTGACTCTCTGTGCAAGTGGCAAACATACACCGGGCCTGGCTGGTGTTTTCTTGAACCTCTTGCATACATCACACTTACTGATAATTTCTTCCAATAACTTCTCACAATCATCATATAATACTCCAGCATTTCTCATTATTGCTTTGAGGCTTTTTGCTTTAGGATGAGCAAACTGGCGAAGAAGTTTACCTACTATCTTTGCTTTCTCTTCATATGTCTTTTTGATCTATTACCATATGAACATTCTCAACTTGTACTTCACATTCCTTTAGTGGAATATAGTAATGCCCTGATGATGTTGTATCTAGGTCTATCTTGTGCCCATTTACTCCTAATGTATCATCTATCATATTCAACTTGAATCCTAAACGCTTCATATCAGGCTTACTGAGCAATAATGGTATGTCACTATCTACCACATGTGTAGTGATGCTTGTCTTCTGCCCACCAATAACACATGGAAACATCATCCTTTCTTTAGATTCTAATTTACTTTCTCCTCCAACCTTGAATTTTGTCCCACCAGGAAGTAGCTTTACTTCTTTCCTTTCCTCTGGAGATAATGACTCCATAAACATCTCTTTCCATGTATGCTAGCCTGTTACAGTCTTTGAACATGCACTGTCAAGAACTGCAGCATTAGCTGCCCCAGTCATTAATACTTGCTTTCTTTCCTCATCAGAGTAATCATGTACTTTGTATGCTTCTGCACTACAGGGTGTCCCAGAATGATTTGTACCGTGTTTGCAAAAAATAACTAAAAATAGAAGACGGGCAGTGTATCTATTTTGATACCAGCATTATAATGTTGGACATGTCTCCTACTTATTATGTTAATTTCAGCACGCTACCTTTATTTGTTTTGTGGCGTGGCATGCAATAATGTAAAATCTATGAAAAGGCGCACTACGCATACCTTTTGAAAATGGCACGATACTTAATAAATGAAGAACATGGGATGTTTGGCACAGCATTTCGGACGACAACTACTGTTGGGGTTGCGCCTTAAAGCTTGCCGGACAGCTGCAATGTTCGCTTCTGGATTCTATAGTCTTACGAGGACCTGAAGCTTCACTCTGCCGATTCCTGACAGTTCGCGTGCTCGCCAAGCTTCTTTACGCTATATACACTATCATCTAATCGAATCTTCTTTGCGGCCTCAACATAGCTGCCGGTTTGCCAGTAAGTTTTTGAAAGAAATCCACGCTGCTGTACAGTAAATTGAGGAGCCGTTTTTCTGTACCACAAACAGTTCGGGATCTCTGCAAGCATTTCAAATGACATGGACCTCACAATCACAATAACTATATTTTAAAACTACCGCCAAAGAGAGAATGGGATTAGGCCACAAATCCTTAATTCCATATAATGATTGCTTCAGAACGTCATAAATAATAGATAGATATCGGCTATTTAGTGAAATATGAACAGGGCACAACTAAAATACCTGCATAACTTTTCCAAATCGCTTTGTGCTGAACGGTTAGTAATGTTACAGATTTTCAAAATAGGTTGCGTTGTCAAAACTTAGAACTCACCATTTTTACGCAATCTTCTATAGCTTCTACTAGAAACTTCCATTTTTTTAAATCTAAAAAATCTGAGAAAGCTAAATATATGTAGAACTTAAAAATGCAGACCATTCAACATTCCCTTCATACCTAAAAATTTCCATCTTTCCCGGTATAGATCATTCTGGGACACCCTGTATCTGTACTTTCCAATAACACTTCCTTCTTTACTGACTCTCTGATGCATGGGGACAATCTATCTTGAGATGCATTATTGACTCACATATGAAAACACTTCCAGATGATTTCCTTCACCATCACATGGATTTCTCCTACTGACACTTGTCTTTCCTCTATATGATCCTATAACTCGGCATCGATTGTCTTGCACTTGTTTCATTCTTCTCTGTGGTACTATCAATGCCAAGAACCACGCTCATTCCCAGACCAACATGAGCGGCCCACGACTTGCTGCATAACTTCCTTCATGACTTAAACCTCTTCCTCGTGGTAAAATTCACTTCTTCTTCTTCTTCTGTCTCAGTGGCATGCACTGTTTCCTTTCATTTGTTAAGATATCAGTTTTCTTCCTTTCATTGACATGGCTTGATCTCCAAAGAATTTTCTTAAAGCTATTTTCATCTGATCATACATTTCTCTTTCTTTGAATAGTCAACAGCTGTTAAAACAATCTGTTTCTCTTTCTTATCCAACCCTGCACTGTCAATAAGCTGCATTGCTAACACCACTTCTGAGAGTGTGCTCCCTTCTTTCTTTCGTTCTTTGACATTCTTTTCATATTCATTCAAGAACTGATCCATTGTGTCTGTATCTTTTTGGAGGCGCTAGATGTGATTTACAAGTGGATACAACAGTGTAGCAACCGCTTTCTCCTCCTTTTTGATCTTGCCTTTAGGTGAAACTAGAAGTTTGTGTGAGCAGTGCCGCGGGGCTTGAAATGAACTTGAATCCCTTGTTTAGTGAGCACACGCTTTTAACCCTCGGACACGCGCCTTGCATAGGGTATAGTAATGCCACCCTTGCTAGAGGGCACAGAGTCAGGTTGATTACGAGTTGGAGGGTTGTTGGAGTTCAAGCGACTTGCGTAAATGTGACCTTTTGTATCCGCAATGACTCTAATACCTGTCTGATGTGTGGTCAGACACCAGGTATTTCGCAGACAATGTTCAAGGTTCTGATGACTCCTAATTTGTGCTGAAGTGGATGATGTGAGCACATAGACAGTACTGGTCAGTGTGTGTCTATTTCCAATAGATAGTGACCTTGAGAGTGCCGGGCCCTCCTTTCTGTTGACTCATGGTGTCCAGCATGGCGATTTGTCTGTTCTCCTCAAGCAGCTTAGATGGTGAATTTAATGGAAGGCGAAATGTTATTTATAAAGCGCCGTGAAAGCGCCGACTTGTTGATCTTGAATTACCACAAAAGGAGGTATTATTTTACATATCTAGCCCAGAAACGATGGTGGCGCTGGGTAAGTGCTCCAGAGCCTCGTTGCTCAAACCATTCTATAAATGAATTTGCTTGCCAACGGGAGACAGGCTTAACCCATATAGCAGCAATTCATTTTCCTGATGGAAAATGTCTCCTTGGAACATGAAATAGGTGGTATTTACACAGAAAGTTAACATTTCCATGATGTTGTCAATTGACAAAGAAGTGCGATCAACAAGAGGAGGTCATTGCGAGTGATGCTAAGCGTGTCAGGGATCGATGTCTTGGTAAACAAGGCTGTGACGTCATATGACACCTAACATCCCTGGTCCTAGCGTGAGATTATTGATTTTGTCAACAAAGTCAGCTGAGTTATTGAGGTGGTGGGGGAAGAACCAAATCCAATGGGGAAATAATGTCCATAACATAGCGAGCAGCTTGGTATGAAACCAAACCAATGGAGGAAACAATAGGTCTTAGAGGACACAAAGCGTTGTGTATTTTTGGAAGACTGTAAAATCTAGGCACTGACTCAACTTGTATTATTTAGCCAAATATTTTACTTTTTAATTTGTTTTATGCTCACTGTGTTTTCATTGCTCACTAGTGCATTTACAAATTCAAAACTTTTTAATTTTAAGGACTTGATGAGACCTAAAATATATTGAATGATTCATTAAAATTGTGTGTTACTGTTTACTTGAGCTTCTGTGTTACTTTTTAATCATTTGACTGACTATATGAGTTTTTGTAAGTTTTTGCCTTGCCAGCAAAAACCAAAGCGCTGCTGCAAGTGAGGGTGTGTTTATAATAATATTGAGGGCCGGAGTTATGGGTGTGTTTGTTTTTACCAGCAATCAAGAGTTTTTTTGAGGTTTTTCCACCAACTCCTGAAAATGTGAGATATATCACCAGTTGAAACTACTTGAAAGCTTTACATAACCTGCTGTGTGTGAAAATGCCAAATGGTATTGGTTGGAGAGCCAGGAACCCCACAGGGGCACTATTGATGACCCGTTGTCAGAAACAAACTAAAACAAATCTGCCATTTTAATGTCCAGTAAGTCGTGTGTCACCGATAGTCACATAAACAAACTAAAGTGTGTGGGGGTGTGTGTAAAGAAGAAATATATTGCCCTACACAGGGCAAAACTTTAAACACACTACACTCCCTAGACACCGCCTATACAATGAGAACTGCTACTAAATCTAGTGACCGCCTCACCTGAGAAACGGGTGGAGCGGTCGCTGAGTTTTAGCGGTTCTCGTGCATAGCGTGGTCTAGGGAGTGTAGTGTGTTTAAAAGTTGTGCCCTGTGGTAGGGGCTATCAAATATGTGAATTGAGCAAGCTTATCCCAGACTGTGTGTTAACTTCTGCATTGAGACAATTGAAATTAATGTAACCAGCACTAATCTCAGATCGGCACTTAGTATTTCAAATGTTGTAGACCTGTTGTTTGTGCTTGAATTTTGTCCTCTCACATGCCTTATGCAATACTTCTTTTCTTGGTAAAGGCTTAATTGTAATCCAAGGGGCCACTTTCCTGTTGAAATATGTTCACACAACTTTCACCACATATGATGGGTCAGTGATAATAGAGATAAAAAATCAAGAAATTAAACCTGTTCCAGGGTTAATTGTTTTGCATTTCTTTTTCCTGTATTATTCCAAAGATCTTTATTTTTAGGATCTTTGATTATTCCTCAGTATTTCTGTACTGTGTTTGGATGCTTTTGTAAGGTGCTGTGCTCATTTGTGCTCTCTATAAATATTGTGGTAATAATAATAATTAACATTTAGTTATATCGGACAGCCCAGGTTGAATTAACCAAAGGGACAGGCACTTGGCATTAAGTACCCTATGGTAATGCCTTTAGGCTATAGTCAGGGCATTGAAAAGCATGCCATTGCAAAGGTGCTGTGTTCCAATTGCCTTGGATTACACATTTCAAATTTCCTAATCATAGGGCTGATATTTTAAACATAATTTTGCCCCATTTTTTTTTTTTTTTTAAAGATAGAAACTGATTCTTCCATAACATGTGTGTATGCACCAACAAGGCAAGACTAAAAAACACTATATGGTCACAGGTCAGCATTTAAAGGGTAACTGGATCAATTATCTCATTAACACATCGGCTTGACTTTTTTTGTGTGTGTTTCTGTTAACAGGCTTGAGAGAAAAACATGGACATGGAAATCATGGAAAAAAACATCTTGATCCATAGAGACTCCTTGGCCACTTTTAAAGTAAGTTGTGAATATATGTGGACAACATCAGACGATTTATTTGACTTCTATAGCCTCCCCTGGATAGTCTCATCACAACATGTGTAACTGCAATATCCAGGTAAGATTGCTGAAATTTGTGAGAATAATGTACCAAATTTGAACCAGGAAATGACCTTGAAGTTGAATGAAAATTCAATGTACAAAAAGCATTGATACCATGACAATAGAAACCAGAATTTACCAAGTCAGTATTCTATTTTGAAACTTATTTGTAGATACTGTAAAATTGTATAAAACTGAGGTGATGCAAATACGTGACTGATACGAGACCATTCTAGAATTACTAGTATAAGCATTCAGGGCCAAAAAATTAAAAAACAAAAGAAATTATGCTATATCTGCATACAATTGCCCTCAGCGCCTTAAGAATTGTCACATGTTAAATAAATCCCTGTATTTTATGTAAAAATTAAGTTTTTGGCAAGCTAGCAAGTAACTCATAATGACATGTTTAGGGGCTTAAAATGTTAATTTTCAGGATATTATAAAAAAGGCTAGTTTTCCTTCAACCTGAGGGTACTGGTTTGTCAAAATTGTTTGTAAATTAACCCCATAAGGCGCTTGAGGGCAATTGTATGCAGATATAGCATAGGCAAACATTTGGTAAAATTGGCTCTGAATGTTTCTGGTAGCGATATTTATGGTGCATGGATGGAACTTATGGATGGGGGTGTTGTGAAAAACATTTGGTCATGCATATGAGACTCAACACAAGGAAATCAGGCTGATGTTGCCAAATACCAATTTGATTTATGGGAACAAAATGTAAACACAGTCAAATTTAGTCAAATTTGTAATAATGCTCTTTAGATGGTACTCTACTCTAAGATCCATAACTTTTTTCTCTGAAAATATTAAAGTAAATTGTATAATTTTTCTCTCTGCCCTTGTTTTATATTTTTAATATTGTCTTAGTAACAAATTCTGAATTTTTAATTGATTTTGTGTATTTGTTGTAGCAGTGCACAATAAATCATAACTACTAAAGTAATTATAGAATTGAACATGGTATACTATATAGATGGTGTTAAAATGTTTCTTGATTCATGTGGTAGAAATATGATAAAATCTCAATTTGTGTATCAAATGACATGCGCCTGATTTACTCTCGCGTTTGATCACAGTGTACCAGACTTGTAACAAGTCATGTTTCAAGACTTGACTTTAAAAAAATGAAATGACTCTCAATTCCAGATTTTCAAATTTTCCTCACAGAGTTTGTACAGTGACTTGAGATGACTCAACTCGAGATATTGTTAGAAATTACTAACTTAAGGTGTCATATGAGGGATTGACAAAAATATATGAAGGCAATATTACATCAACTTCATATTAAGTCTATATGAGTATAATATAAACACAAGCATTTTTTTTTCATCTCATTTGCATAATTAATTAGCAATTGACCAAAGAAATTTCAATGAATTGTTCAATTCATTGTAACAATTTCTATAATTATGCCAACAGTGATTTTGTCTCTATTATGGTTTAAATTCTGAAACTTTCTCATACCCAGCCACACATCCGCACCCAAAAAAAATTTGAGAACCCCCCCCCCCCCTCACCAGGTTTGTGATGCAAGGAAGGATGCACACCTTGATTTCAGATATTCTGTCGTGCAACATGCATATTTCACGAGCTATAATACAGCTTATGCAGTTTTAATAATGACAATGACGGGTAGGCCTTTAATACAAGGTGAGGGCTGGCAGTTTATTTATCATCCAAATTGAGATATTGTCAACCAGCTGTTCTTTTGGAGCATAACCAGCTGTCTTTATGGAGCATTAACCCTAACCCTTAACCTATCGCAAACCCTAACCCAAACCATAAACCTGGCCTGAACCCCAATCCTTGTGCCCCAGGAGAGAACAATTTGTTGATGATATCTCAATTTGCTATTTATCAGTAGTACTCATGGCAAATCCTTCATCATTTTATTTGTCCGATACTCAGTAGATAGCAGCATTCACACTACTATGTAACTATTCATGTATGCTATCTGTAGCAGCATTCACACAATGTAATATACATGTATGCTATCTTCAGTAGATAGCAGCATTCACACAATGTAATATACATGTATGCTATCTTCAGTATATATCAGCATTCACACTATGTAATATGCATGTATGCTATCTTCAGTAGATAGCATTTCACACTATGTAATATACATGTATGCTATCTTCAGTAGATAGCAGCATTCACACTATGTAATATGCATGTATGCTATCTTCAGTAGATAGCAGCATTCACTGGCTATTTAATATGCATGTATGCTATCTCAGTAGATAGGCAGCATTCACACAATGTAATAATGCATGTATGCTATCTTCAGTAGATAGCAGCATTCACAATGTGTGGTATGCATGTATGCTATCTTCAGTAGATAGCAGCATTCACACTATGTAATATGCATGTATGCTATCTTCAGTAGATAACAGCATTCACACTATTTAATATGCATGTATGCTATCTGAAGTAGATATCAGCATTCACACAATGTAATATGCATGTATGCTATCTTCAGTAGATAGCAGCATTCACAATGTGTAGTATGCATGTATGCTATCTTCAGTAGATAGCAGCATTCACACTATGTAATATGCATGTATGCTATCTTCAGTAGATAACAGCATTCACACTATTTAATATGCATGTATGCTATCTGAAGTAGAATAGCAGCATTCACACTATGTAATATACATGTATGCTATCTTCAGTAGATAGCAGCATTCACACTATGTAATATGCATGTATGCTATCTTCAGTAGATAGCAGCATTCACACTATTTAATATGCATGTATGCCATCTTCAGTAGATAGCATTCACACAATGTAATATGCATGTATGCTATCTTCAGTAGATAGCAGCATTCATGCTATGTAATATGCATATATGCTATCTTCAGTAGATAGCAGCTTTCACACAATGTAATATGCATGTATGCTATCTTCAGTAGATAGCAGCATTCACAATGTGTAGTATGCATGTATGCTTCAGTAGATAGCAACATTCACACTATGTAATATGCATGTATGCTATCTTCAGTAGATAGCAGCATTCACACTATTTAATCATGCATGTATGCTATCTGAAGTAGATAGCAGCATTCACACTATGTAATATACATGTATGCTATCTTCAGTAGTAGCAGCATTCACACTATGTAATATGCATGTATGCTATATTCAGTAGATAGCAGCATCAGCATGTATGCTATCTTCAGTAGATAGCAGCATTCACACAATGTAATATGCATGTATGCTATCTTCAGTAGATAGCAGCATTCACACAAGGTAATATGCGTTTGTATGCTCTCTTCAGGAGAAAGAAGCATTCACACTATGTATTATGCATGTATGCTATCTTCAGTAGATAGCATCATTTACACTATGTAATATGCATGTATGCTATCTTCAGTAGATAGCAGCATTCACACAATGTAATATGCATATAGGCATATGCTATCTTCAGTAGATAGCAGCATTCACACAATGTAATATGCATGTAATCATACTCGCAGTCTACGCTTTTTAATGTGTGCTAGGCTGAAATTCTGAAAATTGGTAAAAGTATAGGGGTTTAAACTTTTGGGTAAAAAGCGTGGAATGGTATAAATTGTGTGATTAAAATAAAAAGCGTGGGGCTTGTTTCAACTTTTATTAAATGATAAAACAATCATAATTCCAAGAAAAATCGCCAAACCTGCAAGATAAAATTCCATTTGATGCAGGCCAGCGCTTGAGCACCTGTTTACGTGAGTCCAGCACAATGTACACAATATCCTCCCCGAAAGCCCTTTCCAAAAACTCATACACGTGATATGCAAATGTGCGATTTTTTCCATGACGTGCATGATGTGTGGAAGTTTATTCTTTACATCGATCGTACATAAGTGACGTCATTAATCATGCATAAATGATTGAGCGAAAAAGAGTAGGATATAGTCAAGCTGAACACAGCGCACGCGTCAAGATGCTTGAATCAGTTCATGACAAGAACAACATTTGTGCAAAAAAGTACAGTTATGCATTCAAATGTTTTAGTTAGCCTCTTAGCTCCGCGCAATTGGGAAATGGTGTTCACTTTATGTTTGAAGTCGATTCTAGACCAACATTTTCTGAGGAACATCATCCCATTTTGGGGGTCAAAATTTGTTTTTAAGCATTCTCTGGTCAAATATGGTATATTTGGTGTTTATTTATATGTTTTCAAGCCATAGCAAACCGATTCCGATAATGTTCAAATTCACAAATAGCTGCCGCATGTCCAAAAATCCAAAATGGCGTCCAAAATGACCTCTGAACCAAATTGTTATAAATATAATGTTTACACAATATATTCTTATGATTGTCATTATATTTGCACTATTTGGACACAACGAGCATACTAAGGGCTCATATTGAAATACCCTACCACGTTTTCACACAGAAAGAAGGCAGGATCCCCTCGCTAAGCGTGCGCCTTCAGGAAAGCTCGGTCATAAAACGGATGGATTATATGCATCTGTGATACACCCTGCCTTTTGAAGTGGTCCATGACGAATGGGTAGATTTACTCTGACTACGGCTCATCGCACAACCCAGGAAAGCGCGCTCCTAATTTAAGTGGCTAATTGCAGTGTTATAATCACACAGGATTTTAACAAAAGAAGGCTAGCACAGGAAAGCTGCAGGATGGCGCACACATTCCTGTGTAAGGGAATTTCAAAAAGTGCCCTAAATCTCATTTAAGAAAATCAAAATAGCTGCCATGTGCTTCCACCTCCAAAATTGCAGCTAAAATGCTGTATTATGTCATTATTATGTCATTGATCACTTTAACATTTGAGTAACTTTGGTGTCGGTTTGATTTTAAATGTTCAGCAAGGCAAGAATATTGTCAATTTGAAAATCCAAAATGGCTGCCGTAAGCTTAAAATCAAAATGACGCCATATATTAAGATAATTTAATGGATTATCTTTACATTATGAAATGCTATATACGATCCTGGTGGGCCTTTTTTTAAAAAACGTGCCCAAAATGCCTTTTTCCGGGGGTGCTCCCATTTTGGGTGTCAAAATTCGTGTCCAAGCATTCTCTGGCTAAATATGATATATTTGGTGTCCACTTATATGTTTTCAAGCATGACAAATCTATCCTGATAGTTTTTAGAATCAAAAATAGCTGCATTGTGCTCAAAATCCAAAATGACGCCTAAAATGCAATATTTGTCAAAATTGAAATAATTATGTCCCCATGTAGATACATTTTAAAATGATTTTAGTACCTATTTGCATGGTGTGGGGTACAAGAATCACAATCAATCTATTTTTAAAATTCAAAATGGCTGCTGCATACCCAAAACTCAAAATGACGGACAAAACGATGTAGTAATGTGGCCAAAAGAAAACAATGTTCCACAACTTTAGTGTCGACAATTAAGTGTTAGTTTAAATATAAGTATGTAGAAATGTGTTGGCAACAGTTTATGAAAGCTCAAAATGGTTGCTATTGGCTTGAAATCATACTAGTAATGTCGCCACATAGCTCATAATGACTGTTTGTACTAGTATATGATAATGATCTTAGGTTCAATTTGCATTTTCTTGATTTAAACTTATATTACAGCTCCCTTCAAAATACAAAATAGCTGCAAGAACTAAAACAACACCTAAAAGTGATTTTCTGTTACCTTAATTACCGCTACATTCAAGATGGCCAATAAAGTTTATTTCGTATTTTCCTGTTTCATAGAGTTATTAATTGTCATTTTTTGTCCTCTTCTGAACTCTCTTCACTCAACAGGACTTCCTTGTCCTTTGAATCTTCAGAGTCGCTGATCAGATCACCCATACATATACATACATACACAATTTATACCGCGCATAATCTAATTAAAAGTCTAAGCGACTTTACAAACTACAGCCAAGGCTGGAATAAAAACAAACAAAAAAATACACAAGGAATAATTACAAAATACATTTACGTAAAAATCTGGATCTGGATTGATAATCAGCACCGCCTCCTCTGGAGGATCACGCTAATGGGGGTTAGGGTCAGCTGTTTAGATACGCTGGATTAAATGTTCTTTAAGCCTTTCTTTAAAGGATGGTGTAGAAGGTGCCTCGATGACCGAGGGGGGCAGGGCATTCCAGTCGACAATTGTTTTGGGAAAATAAGAGTTCTTATACACTTCAGTTCTTGAATTGAAATCTTTATATCTTGCTGAATGTAAGCGAGTGCTCTTAGTTGGAATCAGCTGTTTATCCGCAGCAGTTACATGTAGATCACCCTTTCTGATTTTATAAAAATTGGTGAGACTAGCAGCTTCTCTTCTGTTTTGAAGAGATTGCCACTCTAGTTCTTGAAGCATAGATGTTACACTGCTGTATCTGCTGTAGTTACTACAAACAAAACGGGCTGCAGAGCGCTGTACTTTTTCAAGTTTTGTAATATTTTTTCTGTGTGCGGATCCCAGATGGATGCTGCATATTCTAAAGTAGGTCTCACAATAGATTGATATTCTATGATTTTTTTTCCTTAGGTGCTGCGTAGAGGTTTCTCTTCACCAGACCCATGACAGAGTTAGCTTTCTTGACAGTATTATCAATGTGGAGGTTCCACGACATTGTGCGAGAAATCTCAACGCCAAGGTATGGGTTTGAGTCGACTGATTTGAGTTTTGCCCACATAAAAATAGTCAAAAAACTTGTGGTGTGCGTCTAGAACTAGTCATTCTAATCACAGTACATTTTGTAAGGTTAAATTGCATTAACCATTTTTGTTGCCAAGTTTCAAGGTGGTGTAAATCATCTTTCAGAATCTTGTGGTCAGACTTATTGCAAATTGTGTGATATATTAAACAGTCATCCGCAAAGATTAATGGACTGCGGCAAATCATTAATATATAGGAGAAATAGGAGCGGCCCCATCACTGTGCCTTGCGGAACTCCTGATATTACATTCTCAGCTGTGGATTTGGTTCCATCAACAACTACGTTTTGATGCGACCGGTAAGAAATGACTCAATCCAATTATAAGTTGAGCCACGAATACCCAGATGGTCTAGCTTTGACATGAGGCGGCGGTGAGGTACCGTGTCAAAGGCTTTCCGAAAGTCTAGCACTATGACATCAGTCTGGTTACCTTGATCAATATAGTAGGCAAGATCATCGACCATTTCAAGTAGCTGGGATTCACAGGACCGCTTCCGACGAAATCCATGCTGGACATTTGTTAAGATGTCATGCGCTTCACAGTGATTTATAATGTGCTTAAATATACAATGTTCCATAAGTTTACAGCACACCGAAGTTAAAGAAACTGGGCGATGGTTGGATGGTAGTGACCGATCTCCTTTTTTAAACAGAGGTGTGATAAGTGCTGTTTGCCAATCAGCTGGTAGAGTGCCCGTTTGAAGACTCTGCGTGAACAATGCCTTGTTCTGCACATTCCTTTAGTATTCGAATCGGTATGTTATCTGGCCCTGATGCTTTGTTAGGGATGAGTTCAAGAAGTAGTTTCAGTATACCGTCACAGAAAAACACAAGAGGAGGAATTGTAGGTAAACTATCTCCACTCATCTCGAGTATGTCTTCAGTTGATTCCTGAGTAAAGACTGATTTGAAATAGTTCGATAACACATTTGCTTTCCCCAGCGGATCTGAAACGATGTTGCCACCTGATTTTAATGGGCTAACACCACATCTGTCTGTCCGGAGATTTTGACATATTTGAAGAAGGCCTTTTGCTATCATCCTGATCAGGACTGAAGATTTCCGTGAGGTGGGAGTTCTGAGCTTCACGAAGAGCTTTGTTGTATTGTTTTCTGTAATCACGAAATTTCTTCCATAGTCTTTCATTGCCAGTCTTTTTTGCTTTATTATAAAGTCTCTGTTGTTTATTCTTCATTCTGTGGAGTTTCCTGTTGAACCATGGTGTTTTAAACAGTTTTTTGATGTGTTTTTAACAGTTTTTTGATGTGTTTTTAACAGTTTTTTGAAAACAATAAGAGAAACAGCTTCTCTGATGGAGAGGAAGCATGTTCCACAGTCGAGGTCCAATAACGGAAAAGGCTGTGTCACCTGTTGAACGATCAGTTTTGGGAATATGGAGCCTAGTATGATCAACCAATGAACAAAGGTAATGATGAGAAATGCTTTGACTGTTGTATAAAGTAATATCAGAGGAGAGGTACGTATGTTGGTAGAGAGCCATTCAAATATTGGTACATAAAAACAAGAAACTTTAAAATTAACACATTGGCTGACAGGTAGCCAATGACGCCTCACCAGGTAAGGAGATATGTGCTCACATCTCTTAACTCTGCAAATCAGACGCACAGCTTTATTTTGAATACGCTGAAGTTTGTCAAATTGCGCATTGGTGATGCCTGCAAGCAATGAATTTCCGTAGTCAATGCGAGATAGACCAAAAGCCCTGATAATATGATGGCAAGTGTCCTAATCTAAATATTTCCTTATTCGGCCAATGTTTCACAATTATCCCCTTAGTTCTGGTGGGATTTCTGGAGTCGGCATGACTGCTTCTCGTGGTTCATCCCTTCCTCCTCTTCCACCATCTGTCTCAGTCTCACCTCATCTTCATTTTGAAGTGCCGAATCACAGTACCAAAATGGGCTTACGAACATCATCATCATCAAGTTCCCAGCTGTAGTATTTTAAAAACTATCGGAATAGATTTGTCATGCTCGAAAACATATGACATATTTGGCCAGAGAATGCTTAGAAACAAATTTTGAAACCCAAATTGGGAGCACCCCAGGGAAAATGCCTTTTGGGCACGTTTTTTCAAAAAGGCCCACCAGGATCGTATATAGCATTTCATTATGTAAAGATAATCCATTAAATTATCTTAATATGTGGCGTCATTTTGATTTTAAGCTTACGGCAGCCATTTTGGATTTTCAAATTGACAATATTCTTGCCTTGCTGAACAATTAAAATCAAACTCCACCAAAGTTACTCAAATGTTAAATTGATCAATGACACAATAACGACGTAATACAGCATTTTAGCTGCAATTTTGGATTTACAAGCACATGGCAGCTATTTTGATTTTCTTAAATGAAGTTTAGTATGCCTGTTGTGTCCAAATAGTGCAAATATAATGACAATCATAAGAATATGTTGTGTAAATATTTATATTTATAACAATTTGGTTCAGAGGGTCATTTTGGACGCCATTTTGGATTTTTGGACATACGGCAGCTATTTGTGAATTTGAACATTATCAGAATCGGTTTTTTATGCTTGAAAACATATATAAATAGACACCAAATATACCATATTTGACCAGAGAATGCTTAAAAACAAAGTTTGACCCCCAAAATGGGAGCATCCCGGAAAAAAGGCATTTTGGGCACATTTTTTCAAGAAAGGCCCACCGGGATTGTGTTCCTCGGAAAAGTTTGGTCTTGAATCAACTTCAAACACAAGTGAACACCATTTCCCAATAGCGCTTGGCTGAGAGGCTAATTATTTACTGTACAGTACAGTATTAGTTTTTCACAAAGAAGTTGCATTGTTCACATAATGTATCAACTTAATGAAGAGAAAAACATGGGACTTGCACATGTGAAATAGGTGCAGAATTTGGCGTACTTGATTTTGTTCTAACTGCGTGTGACTTCATCAATGTATACAAAAAGCGGAAAAAGCAATAAGTGGTGGGGGTCAGGAACTTTCAGATAAAGGGTGCCTCAGTAAAAAGCGTGGGGGTCAGAAATTTTCAGTATAAAGAGTGCCTTAGTAAAAAGGGTGGGGCAAAATAAAAAGGGCGGGGGTCAAACCCCACTGCTGAGTATGTGTATGCTATCTTCAGTAGATAGCAGCATTCACACTATGTAATATGCATGTATGCTATCTTCAGTAGATAGCAGCATTCACACACTGTAATATGCATGTATGCTATCTTCAGTATATAACAGCATTCACACAATGTAATATGCATGTATATGCTATCTTCAGTAGATAGAAGCATTCACACTATGTAATATGCATATATGCTATCTTCAATAGATAGCAGCATTCACACTTTGTAATATGCATGTATGCTAGCTTCAATAGATAGCAGCATTCACACTATGTAATATGCATGTATGCTATTTTCAGTAGATAGCAGCATTTTTACAATGTAATATACATGTATGCTATCTTCAGTAGATAGCAGCATTCACACTATGTAATATGCATGTATGCTATCTTCAGTAGATAGCAGCATTCACACATTGTAATATGCATGTATGCTATCTTCAGTAGATAGCAGCATTTTCACAATGTAATATACATGAATGCTATCTTCAGTAGATAGCAGCATTCACACTATGTAATATGCATGTATGCTATCTTCAGTATATAGCAGCATTCACACAATGTAATATGCATGTGTATGCTATCTTCAGTAGATAGCAGCATTCACACATTGTAATATGCATGTATGCTATCTTCAGTAGATAGCAGCATTTTCACAATGTAATATACAGTAATAGCAGCATACATGAATATGCATATCTATCTTCAGTAAGCAGCATTTTTACAATGTAATACATGTATGCTATCTTCAGTAGATAGCAGCATTCACACTATATAATATGCATGTATGCTATTATCAGTAGATAGCAGCATTTTTACAATGTAATACATGTATGCTATCTTCAGTAGATAGCAGCATTCACACTATAATATGCATGCATGCTATCTTCTATTATCAGTAGATATGCATGTTGCTATTTTAGATAGCAGCATTTTTACAATGTAATACATGTATGCTATCTTCAGTAGATAGCAGCATTCACACTATGTAATATGCATGTATGCTATCTTCAGTATATATCAGCATTCACACTATGCAATATGCATGTATGCTATCTTCAGTAGATAGCAGCATTTTACAATGTAATATGCATGGGGACTGTGGTATGATATAGTCTCCTGTGCATTTTAATGATTAAAACATCCCACCTATTTAGATACCTTCTATAGGTCCCAAAGAACAAGATAAATTGATATTTATTTTTACTATAACCTGAGTTGTGAATATCCTATGAGGCTAGTTTTGGTGGCAATACCCACATTTCCAATACCTATGAGTCCAATAAACGTGGTGCCAGCTTGCTAGAGGAACAATAAGACTGGCAGCCATCTTGATTTTCAAGGTGGCTGCCATTTTAACATTTTTACTATAACTTGAGTTGTGAATATCCTATGAGTCTCATTTTAGCGGTATTACCCACATTGTCAATACCGTACCAACAAATTCAAAAAACATGGTGCCAGATTGCTAGGGGTACAATGAGACTGGCAGTCATCTTGATTTTCAAAATGGCTGCCATTTTGACCTTTTTTTTACTATGAAGGAGTTGTGAATATCCTATGAGTCTCATTTTAGTGGTAATATCCACATTGTCAATACCAACAAGTTCAATAACATGGTGCCAGATTGCTAGGGGGATGACATTAACAGCTATCTGGAATTTCAAAATTGCTGCCATTTATGGTCTATTGATAACAATAACTCTGGCTCTGAATGTTGTATAAAGTTCTTCACCTGTTATGAGAAATGCTCACATATTTGTAAATTACTAATGAATTGAAAATGAATTTTACTTTCACTTTGCAACTTTCAGTCATTTGTACAAGTTACTGCACTTGTACATTTTACTCCACTCTAGTCTCCACTTGTACACTGAACTTGCTTTGTAATACATCAAGGATTAAACGGTATTATGGTAATTAACCACATACATACACATAGGGATGCATTCTTTTTCTCACATTCATTTGACTCAATAGAACAGCCACAAAATTTGGTACAGTTCAGTGTATTATTGCGGCACTTGCAGCAATTTTTGTCACATTTTGACTAAAAAAATCCACACGTCAACAAATGGGTCACTGCAGCTGCTAGCTGGATGGAGTAGGAGGCAAAGTTGTCATCACTGTTTGGAATTATCCAACAACAACATCCCAGCCATAATGCTGGGGTCTGGACTTGGAACAACATCATTGTACCAAATCATTGTCTCATGATGTCTGGTACAAGTGAAACTCCAGTTGGCGGCAGCCTCTTCAAGAGCCACCACATAACATCTGCTACTAAATGCTTCAATGGCAGACAAGACTGCATCGGATGGTCTCTCTGCTACACCAAGCTGTGAAAGTGCATACACTACTAGTATATCATCATCTGAGTCAAGATCTTTCAGCGTGTGCCAAAACTGCAGCTTTGCCTTGTCAGCAAATATCCAAGTGATGTCTGCCCCAATAGTGCATGGAATCCAGAGAGAGATGCTGCCTTACCACACTCAAACCATTGTAGGTATTACCCTACGGTTTTCTGCAACTGTCACAAAAGATGCATCTTTACAATGTGGAAAATGACCACATTTTCCACATTGCAACTGAAGAGTGTGGATGGGTCAAACCATCTATACTGAAACAGATTTGTATTGCTATGTGCTAATTTCACTAGTATAATAATAATATACATATATATATAGGTAACAAAATCCTTTCTAAAGGCAAATGGCAAGTGTCTTGTTATTACTTGGCGAGACCCATGCAGCAAAAGCCACACATAGAGAAGTTGAAGGTCTCTCAAGCTCCCAAGAAAAAGCAGACACAAAGCCAATTTACATTGTATTAATTTGTATTAATACCACAGCAAATGGTGCCATGTCTCTCAAGGTTTATTCGACAGATATCCTCGTCCTAGCCATAGAGACTCTACCCAAAAGTCTGTAAAGATACGTCTTTTGTGACAGGAGTTGCAGAAAACGTAGGATAATCCACTTGCGCCCATCTAAAATAAGCCTTGGTGCTGGGAAGGGAGCGTCTCTTTTTTTTTTTTTTGCACTATCGGATGCAGACATCACTGGATATTCTCGCAAGGCAATACTGCCAGCAGCAGTTTTGGCAGGCGCTGAAAGAACTTGACTCACTAGTGTATGCATTTTCACAGCTTGGTGTAGCAGAAAGACCATCTGATGCAGCCATGTCTGCTATTGAAACATTTAGTTAGAAGTTGTATTTGCCTCACACAAATGTAGCAGATGTTAGGTGGTGGCTCTTGAAGAAGAGACAGGCGCACTCAGGGGGTCTGCCGCCATCTAAATACCATGAGAACGCACTACCAGACGATGATTTGGTACAATAATGTCGTTCCAAATCCAGAGTTACCATGACCTGCAGCATTATGGCTGGGATGATTTCTGGAAATTCTGCAGTAATGACCAGATGACAACTATCGCTGCAAGTGCCAAAAAAATGGACCGAACTGTACCGAACTATATGGCTGTTCTATTGAGTCAGATGAATATGAGAATAAGAAAATATGTACCTGATAAAGATGATAGTTGTAATGAACTATAATGTGTGTAATAAGACTTAATAAGACTTACTTATAAAACAAGTTCAGTATTAAGGAAGTGTTCAAGCGGAGTAACTTGCACAAATGACTGAAAGACATGCCCTTTCAGTTCAGTAATAATTTACAAGCATTTGAGCAATTCTCATGAAAGGTGAAGAACTTTTATACAACATTCAGAGCCAGAATCATTGTTGAAAATAGACCATAAATGGCTGCCATTTTGAAATTCCAGATGCCTGTTTATCTCATTGTACCCCTAGAAAACTGGAACCAGGTTTTTTGAACTTGTTGGTATTGACAATGTGGGTATTACCGCTAAAATGAGACTCATAGGATATTCACAACTCAAGTTATAGTAAAAGATGTTAAAATGGCAGCCATCTTGAAATTCAAGATGGCTGCCAGTCTTAATGTTCCCTCGCAAGCTGGCACCACGTTTATTGGACTCAGTCCTAGGTATTGGAAATGTGGGTATTGCTACCAAAATTAGCCTCATAGGATATTCGCAACTCAAGTTATAGTAAAAATAAATATCAAAACGGCGGCCATTTTGAAAATCAAGATGGCCACCCTCTGCCACACCCACAGAGGTCGGAATACACAAGAGTCGCATTAGTTTACATGTTCACGTAACCGCCTCAACTCATTTGCATAAGTTTGGAGGTGGGCTGATCGTATTTTGATTCGTCGAACACCTAATTTGCATAGGTTTGGAGGTTTCCATATTTGGGTTTACCTAATTAATTATTAAACAACGGACGTTGTTTACATCATGACGTCATTAGAGCTGGTCACTTCGTCAAACATCCGACGAACGAACGTTTGCAGTTTTCTTTTTATTACTGTTATATCGTGAAATACCATGTAGCTGATGTGTTAGTCCAATATGATAGGAAAATATTATAACCGATGACCCCATGTTCACATTGGCTAAATAAGCTGTATTTTCGCTGGAAAGAGGCCGGGACGAGTCGGCCATTTTGTTTGCAAAAGGCATGTTCTTCTCCCGCGTTACCCGGAAGTGGCAGCACCAGAACAAATGACGTCATTTCTGGATTTCAGTCGGAACGGTTACGTTCACTGCCGTGCATCAGTATAGGCATCAGCGTCTCTAGGTTTTACTAAAGTAAAACATCTTTGGCCACACCTCAGATTTTTCCATCAAGACTTTTCTTGCTCTTTGGGACCTATGTAAGGTATCTAGATAGGTGGGATGTTTTAATCATTCAAATCCCACGGCTGACCACAGTCTCCTGGACTAAATGAGCGGTATGCTATCTTCAGTAGATAGCAGTATTCACACTATGTAATATGCATGTATGCTATCTTCAGTAGATAGCAGCATTCACACTATGTAATATGCATGTTTGCAATCTTCAGTAGATAGCAGCATTCACACTATGTAATATGCATGTAATATGCATGTATGCTATCTTCAGCAGATAGCAGCATTCACACAATGTAATATGCATGTATGCTATCTTCAGTAGATAGCAGCATTCACATTCACACTATGTAATATGCATGTATGCTATCTTCAGTAGATAGCAGCATTCACACTATGTAATATGCATATATGCTATCTTCAGTAGATAGCAGCATTCACACAATGTAATATGCATGTATGCTATCTTCAGTAGATAGCAGCATTCACACAATGTAATATGCATTTATGCTATCTTCAGTAGATAGCAACATTCACACTATGTAATATGCATGTATGCTATCTTCATTAGATAGCAGCATTCACACTATGTAATATGCATGTATGCTATCTTCAGTAGATAGCAGCGTTCACACTATGTAATATGCATGTATGCTATCTTCAGTAGATAGCATCATTCACACTATTTAATATGCATGTATGCTATCTTTAGTAGATAGCAGTATTCATACTATGTAATATGCATATATGCTATCTTCAGTAGATAGCAGCTTTCACACAATGTAATATGCATGTATGCTATCTTCAGTAGATAGCATCATTCACACTTTGTAATATACATGTATGCTATCTTCAGTAGATAGCATCATTCACACAATGTAATATGTATGTAGATAGTGTTACGAGTCGTACTTGACTCAAGGCCAAAATCACCTTTTACCCGAACTCACACGAATGCACAACACAAATACACTGTTTGATTAAGCTAACATAATAAGTCTTTAATTGAAAACAAAGTATGCTTGGTACATATTACAACAATATACACTAAAATCACACAATCAGTTTTACTCTATCGGTACTTAACCAGCGGTCTTCTTGTTGGTGATTCTAGAGTTCTTGCAATGTTCTGGACGACTGATGTAATATATCCTTATTCACTTGTCCTGCGAAAATCAGCGAAGTCCATAGTACACTTGCATTTATAAATCCTTTGCGTATAAAATCCTCATACGAAAATGATGATGCTTCCTCCAATCTCCTTTGCGCTGCTATCTCCACAAATATATCTCCTTGCGCTGCTTTCTCCACAAATATATCTCCTTGCGCTGCTTTCTCCAAAAATGGTGTTTCTTTCACCAATCACTCTTTTTCAGGGAACAGGTTTCTTTAACACAGCTCCGCTGTTTTTGACAGATGCGTGGCCTTCACAAACCCAGCAAACTCCAGCAATTTGACAGAAGAACTTTTAATCCTTTGATGAGGAAGAACACTTTTGTGTGCTCGCTGTCTTCTTCGTTGCTGTATTAAAATTAGCTCAATTATTGGCTATATAAACTGGTTAAAATGTACTTTTTTTTTGAAGCATGAAGACCATCACACGCATGTGGAGTTTCTCAATCTCCCACGGCATTCTGTAAAGTCCCAACAAAAGCCTCCAGCTTTTTATATCAGTACTCATGCAAAAACCCATCATCTATTAATAAACCATTACTTCAATCACATTTTCACAACATTGCTGCAATCTTGGGATTTCCCAATATTAATTATACACATTCACCTTTCACATTACATCACTTCCTGGGGGGGTTTCTGACTATGGTGCAATATACTGAACTGGGGATTTCAAGTTCCAAACATAGATCTGACTTTGTTTACAATAATTTGGGGAATACCAAAATGATTTTCCACACCATTGTCTTGCACGTACAAGGGGGTTTCCCATCTCATGAAATACTTTCAGCTTGTAAACAAAATTAAATAATTAAATTAAATCAAATTACTCAGGGCACATCACACCCTCCCCCTTAAAAGAAGAAAGTTTGAATGTAATGAAAACTTTCTTAAATGTTTTCTTCTTTTACATCAACTTCAACATTTATCAACTTTGAGTATTTAACTCATCATACACAGTGACTACTTGTCACACAAGTTCCCTTTAAAAGGAACTTTTGTTTATCAAGTTTTTATGCAATTCTGGACAGGGCATCAGCCATTACATTGTCTTTTCCCTTAATATGTTTGATGTCCAGATTGTACTCTTGCAAGGTCAAACTCCACCTCACCAGTCTTTGTTTTTGTTCTTCATCCTGTTGATGAAGGTGAGGGATTGTGATCTGTGAAAACAAGCACAGGGTATACTGTGGTACCCAAATACACATCAAAATGTAGCAGTGCTAATAGCAATGCTAGACACTCCTTCTCAATTGTGGAGTAATTTCTCTGGTGCTTGTTGAATTTCCTTGAAAAGTAACAAATGGGGTGATCTATTTGATCTTCACCTCTTGCATCACAACACCTCCACAGCCTATGTCACTGGCATCAACAGTCAGCAACTTGAACTGCTTCTGAAAATCAGGTGCAGTAAGTACTGGTGAACTCATGAGTATAGATTTGACTTTATGAAAAGCATTTTCACACTGTTCTGACCAAATGAATTTTGCATCTTTCTTCAACAAATCAGTCAAAGGACTTGCTATCACTGAAAAGTTTGGACAGAACTTTCTATAATAGCCAACCATTCCTAGAAATCTCATGAGTGCCTTCTTGTTTACAGGGGTGGGTATTGCTCAATTGCTTCAACTTTGGCTTTGATAGGCTTCACCTGACCTTGACCTACAACATATCCCAAGTATGTGACTGTGGCATGGCAAAACTCACTTTTTACCAGATTGACTGTCAATTGTACTTCAGACAGCTTCTTAAACAACTGATGGAGTTGTTCCATGTGTTGTTCCCAAGTTTGACTGTAAACAATCAAATCATCTACATACGCTTCACATCCCTCTATGTCTGCCACAATTTGATTTACCATTCTCTGAAAGGTTGCTTTTCAACCCAAATGGCATAACTTTGTATTGGTAAAGACCAAATGGTGTACAAAAGGCAGAAATCTGAATGAAACGGTCTGTGAGTGGAACCTGCCAGTACCCTTTCAAAAAGATCAAATTTGCTAACAAATTTTGCATTCCCAATTTTGTCAATGCAATCATCAATTCTTGGAATTGGGTACGAGTCTGTCTTTGAATGAACATTTGCAGCTCTCATGTTCTGCGACCAATCGGTATGAACCATCAGGCTTGGGAACAAGTATACACGGTGAACTCCACTCACTACTACTTGGTTCTGTGATATCATTGTCTAGCATATAATTAATTTCATTTTTGAGATGTTCCATTTTCAATGGATTGACTCTGTAAGGATGCTGCTTGATTGGTTTTGTATCACCAACATCTACATCATGAAATGCAGCATTTGTTCTACTTGGCGTATCAGGAAATATATTGTCAAATTTGTGAATCAAATTTGCAATTTGACTTTTGTTGATCTTGAGAAAGATGACCTAACTTTGAGTCCAAATTAGTGAGCACATCAGAATTGTTCAATTTTACATTATACTCTTTGTGCTCTAGCTCTTTATCCTGGTCATATGTGACATCAGAATTGTCATCTTTACTCTTGTCTACATTGGCGATTTTGTCTACATCGGCATGTTTGTCTACATTAGCATGTTTTACTGTACACACAGGTTTTGGAATGCCACTGTCACTTCTTTCAACATACTCTTTGAGCATATTTATGTGGCATAACTGCCTGCTCTTGCGTCTACCAGGAGTCTTGATAATATAATCTACTTCACCCACTTTTGACTCTACATCACATGGGCCATGATATCTGGCTTGTAATGGGTGTCCTGGAATTGGAAACAGTACTAGAACTTTGTCACCTGCTTTGAACACCCTCTCTTTGGCATGTTTATCATACCATTGTTTCATTTTGGCCTGACCCTGTTTCAAGTTTTCTTTGGCGATATCAGTTACTCTGTTAAGCCTATGCTTAAAATTGGAGACATAATCCAACAAATTGATATCTGATTTCTCATTGAGCTACTTTTCTTTCAACAACTTTAAGGGTCCGCGTACTGTGTGTCCAAACACTAACTCAAAAGGACTAAATCCTAAAGTTTCCTGAACAGCGTCCCTAGCAGCAAACAACAACAAGTGTACTCCCTCATCCCAGTCCCTCTGAAATTCCAAACAGTATGTCCTGATCATGTTTTTCAAAGTTTGGTGGAACCTTTCTAGTGCACCTTGTGATTCTGGATGGTAAGCACTTGAGGTATACTGCTCTATACCTAATTGATACATGACCTGTTGAAATACTCCAGAAGTAAAGTTTGATCCTTGATCAGACTGTATGGACTTGGGGAGCCCCACAAATGTGAAGAACTTAGTTAAAGCTTTCACTATAGTCACTGCTTTAATATTTCTCAAGGGTATGGCTTCAGGAAAGCGTGTTGACGTGCACATAATTGTCAGAAGGTATTGATTACCTGACTTAGTCTTTGGTAGGGGGCCTACACAATCAATAATAACCCTACTAAATGGTTCATCAAAGGCTGGAATTGGCTTTATTGGAGCAGGAGGTATTTTCTGATTTGGCTTCCCTACTACTTGGCATATGTGACATGTTTTGCAATATTCAGAAACATCTTTTCTGAGAGTGGGCCACCAGAAATGTCTCAGAATTCTTTCATGAGTTTTCTTCACACCCAAATGCCCTGCCATGGGACTATCATGTGCTATGTTAATAACTTCAGTGTGGTAGACTTTTGGTACCACAATTTGGTGCACTACCTTCCACTCTTCATCGGCAGGTACATCAGGGGGCGCCATTTTCTCATTAGCACATCATCTTGTTTGTAAAAACAGACAGAATTTTGTTCTGCTTCTTCTAGGGTCAATGCCCTTTGATTGATCTCTTTGAGTTCTGGGTCATTTTGTTGCTCCAGAATTAGCTTGTCATGACTTAATGGGTCTTTCATGGTTTCCCCAATGTGTTCATGCTCCGAGGCTGTGTCATTTTGAGGGGTATTTTTATCCCCAGGAGAAGGAAGTTTATCTTCTTTCTCATTCAACTGTGACGCAAATGTGTCTTCCAAATTGTAGCCTAAGTCATCAATTTGGTTGTCCTCAATTGTTTCTAATGAGGCTCTCTTACTCATTGCCCGTGTCACTGCACATGCAGGAAATATCTCCTTTTCCTCACTATTATCATCCTGTATACAGGGCTTATCTGTGGCTATTGGGTCAGTAAAAACCTTCCCCCTGCCAAATCATTTCCTAGCAACATGGACACTCCCTTGACTGGTAATTCATGTCTAACTCCTATGGTTACAGGACCAGAAACCAAGTCAGATGTCAAGTTAACTTTGTGGAGAGGTACATTAAGTATTTCCATCCCAATACCCTGGATCAAAGCATCACCAGCTGAACTGTCCTCATTAAAGGGCAAAGTTCCTTCCAGAATCATAGACCGTGCACAACACGTATCTCGCACAATCTTAATGGGCTTTGGACTACCATTCTCACCAAGTGATACTACACCCTCTAACACAAATGGTTCAAATTCTTCACACACCTTGTCTGTCTCACCTCCCTTTTGTGGGAATTCTTGTTTCTTGATTTGACTGACTTTTTTCTTTGACTCAAGTGACACTGCACATCCCACAGTAGTACTAGCAGTTTGCTGCTGTTTTTGTGCGTCTTGTCTGCCTTTTAAGAAATAACACTGGGTCATCGTATGCCCTGGTCTCTTACAATGAGTACAAGTTACTTTGGATTTAAATTCAGTCCCAAATTTTGCTTTGTTACCTGAACTCACTATGCTGTGAATTAGACTGAGATCTCCCTTCTTGTGTACCACCCTGATTTGTTCTAGGTTGATTATGGCTGAACCTGTTTGAATAACTTCTGTTATGACCAAATCTACTCCCATTCAATTTGTGAGTTAAGCCATAGTCGTCCGCCATTGTCGCCGCCTCATTTAGCGTCTTAATTTTGCCAGCGCTTTCATCCAAATGGGTTTTAATGTCAACGTGGACACATTTCTTGAACTCTTCTATAAGAACCAATTGCTTAAGTTGGCCGAAATCATCTTTGACTTCTTTTGACCCAAGCCACCTGTCAAACATTTCTTCTTTTACTCTAGAAAATTCTACATGGGTTTGATCTGCTTGCTTTCTTGAATCTCTGAACTTTTGTCTGTATGCTTCAGGCACCAGTTCATATGCCTTGAGAACTGCCTGTTTGACTTCTTCATAATTATTACGCTTCTCTATTGGTAGAGCTGAGTAAGTTTCCCTGGCCTTCCCCACAAAACTACTTTGCAAAAGTAGGGTCCAATGCTCTTTAGGCCATTTCAAATTTGTAGCTACCTTTTCAAAATGTTTAAAGTACTCGCCAACTTTTTTTTCTTTGAATTTAGGCACAAGCTTTACGTACTTTGTAACATCAAAACCTGACTTTGACTTTGAGGAGAAACTTTATGAGTATTTGTCACCTAGTTTTGCTAACTGCTCTTGTTCAAACTCAATTTCTTTTTCTTTCAAATGTGCTTCCATTTGTTTTTCCTTTTCTTTTCTTTTTTTCTTCCATTTCTAATTTGTGGTGCTCAAGCGCCATCTTTTCTTGGCGTGCTTTTTCTTCCATTTCTAGTTTCTGTTGTTTTTCTTTTTTTTCCATATCTAGCTTTTGCATGTCCAACTGCATTTTCATTTTCATTTTTCCATTTCCACCTGAACTTCTAGTTCTTTCAACTTAACTGCATCCCCGATTTCAGTTTTGACCTCTTTTCTCTTGTCCAAAATGGATTCTTCAAAATACTCTTCATCAACCAAAACATCAATTAAGGCATTTTTGATTATTTGTTTTCTGTTGGCTTGCTTTACATCCAATTCATAATATTTTGCAAACGCTAATAAATCAGGTTTCTTCAACTTATCAAACTTCTCCCAATCTATAGTTTCAAGAAACTCTTCTGCTTTAAACTCTGCCATACTGTACTTTCACTTTTAAGACTCAGTAAATTAATGTCAACTTTTTTTTTACAGTGTATTTCCCGGACGAGTCCCCAATTTTTGTTACGAGTCGTACTTGACTCAAGGCCAAAATCACCTTTTACCCGAACTCACACGAATGCACAACACAAATACACTGTTTGATTAAGCTAACATAATCTAAGTCTTTAATTGAAAACAAAGTATGCTTGGTACATATTACAACAATATACACTAAAATCACACAATCAGTTTTACTCTATCGGTACTAAACCAGCGGTCTTCTTGTTGGTGATTCTAGAGTTCTTGCAATGTTCTGGACGACTGATGTAATATATCCTTATTCACTTGTCCTGCGAAAATCAGCGAAGTCCATAGTACACTTGCATTTATAAATCTCTTGCGTATAAAATCCTCATACGAAAATGATGATGCTTCCTCCAATCTCCTTTGCGCTGCTATCTCCACAAATATATCTCCTTGCGCTGCTTTCTCCACAAATATATCTCCTTGCGCTGCTTTCTCCAAAAATGGTGTTTCTTTCACCAATCACTCTTTTTCCAGGGAACAGGTTTCTTTAACACAGCTCCGCTGTTTTTTGACAGATGCGTGGCCTTCACAAACCCAGCAAACTCCAGCAATTTGACAGAAGAACTTTTAATCCTTTGATGAGGAAGAGCACTTTTGTGTGCTTGCTGTCTTCTTCATTGCTGTATTAAAATTAGCTCAATTATTGGCTATATAAACTGGTTAAAATGTACTTCTTTTTTGAAGCACAAAGACCATCACACACATGTGGAGTTTCTCAATCTCCCACGGCATTCTGTAAAGTCCCAACAAAAGCCTCCAGCTTTTTATATCAGTACTCATGCAAAAAACCCATCATCTATTAATAAACCATTACTTCAATCACATTTTCACAACATTGCTGCAATCTTGGGAATTCCCAATATTAATTATACACATTCACCTTTCACATTACATCACTTCGGGGGGGGGGGGGGTTCTGACTATGGTGCAATATACTGAACTGGGGATTTCCAAGTTCCAAACATAGATCTGACTTTGTTTACAATAATTTGGGGGAATACCAAAATGACTTTCCACACCATTGTCTTGCACATACAAGGGGGTTTCCCATCTCATGAAATACTTTCAGCTTGTAAACAAAGTTAAATAATTAAATTAAATCAAATTACTCAGGGCACATCACAATAGCAGCATTCACACTATGTAATATGCATGTATGCTATCTTCGGTAGATAGCAGCATTCACACAATGTAATATGCATGTATGCTATCTTCAGTAGATAGCAGCATTCACACTATGTAATATGCATGTTTGCAATCTTCAGTAGATAGCAGCATTCACACTATGTAATATGCATGTAATATGCATGTATGCTATCTTCAGTAGATAGCAGCATTCACACAATGTAATATGCATGTATGCTATCTTCAGTAGATAGCAACATTCACACTGTAATATGCATGTATGCTATCTTCAGTAGATAGCAACATTCACACTATGTAATATGCATGTAATATGCATGTATGCTATCTTCAGTAGATAGCAGCATTCACACAATGTAATATGTATGTATGCTATCTTCAGTAGATAGCAGCATTCACACTATGTAATATGCATGTTTGCAATCTTCAGTAGATAGCAGCATTCACACTATGTAATATGCATGTAATATGCATGTATGCTATCTTCAGTAGATAGCAGCATTCACACAATGTAATATGCATGTATGCTATCTTCAGTAGATAGCAGCATTCACACTTTGTAATATGCATATATGTTATCTTCAGTAGATAGCAGCTTCGCACAATGTAATATGCATGTATGCTATCTTCAGTAAAGAGCAGCATTCACACAATGTAATATGTGTGTATGCTATCTTCAGTAGATAGCAGCATTTTCACAATGTAATAATAACTAATATGCATGTATGGTAGGTCTTCTATAGATAACAGCATTCACACAATGTAATATGCATGTATGGTAGATCTTCAGTAGATAGCAGCATTCACACAATGTAATATGTATGTATGCTATCTTCAGTAGATAGCAGCATTCACACTATGTAATATGCATGTTTGCAATCTTCAGTAGATAGCAGCATTCACACTATGTAATATGCATGTAATATGCATGTATGCTATCTTCAGTAGATAGCAGCATTCACACAATGTAATATGCATGTATGCTATCTTCAGTAGATAGCAGCATTCACACTTTGTAATATGCATGTATGTTATCTTCAGTAGATAGCAGCTTCGCACAATGTAATATGCATGTATGCTATCTTCAGTAAAGAGCAGCATTCACACAATGTAATATGTGTGTATGCTATCTTCAGTAGATAGCAGCATTTTCACAATGTAATAATAACTAATATGCATGTATGGTAGGTCTTCTATAGATAACAGCATTCACACAATGTAATATGCATGTATGGTAGATCTTCAATAGATAACAGCATTCACACAATTGTAATATGTATGTATGCTATCTTCAGTAGATAGCAGCATTCACACTATGTAATATGCATGTATGCTATCTTCAGTAGCTCAGCATTCACAGGGCCGCCACTAGAGGGGGTATTGGGGTTGGTGTGACACCCCCAATGCACAATTTTGTCGTCAAATATTGACTGTTGTCATCAAACCATGTGATTGTCAGCGAATGTGTGATTGTTGGAAAATTGCAATAGTCATATAAAATATTAATGTGTTACGAAACTGTGCTGTTGTTATGTAATAGGCTTATTGTTATAGTAGTTACTAATTAAAAAAATTAGTCAACAATTTTTGACTCCTACAACCCCCCCCCACCACCACCACCACTTTTTAGATTCTAGAGCGCCGTCCTGGCTAAGAAAAATTTGGTCTACAATTCACGAAATATTTCCGTGGGCAAAACATGCTGTACACCTTCCGGATCATATTATTCTAGCGACGCCCTGAGCATTCACACTATGTAATATTTGTACTATTTTCAGTAGAGAGCAGCATTCACAAAATGCAATATATGCTATCTTCAGTAGATAGCAGCATTCACATTCTGGTTCTGGTTCTGGTTATACACTCCTCAACACTTTCACAAAGCCAGGCGAGAAGGGTATTGTGCACAGAACGTCAGATGCTAGTTGTTTGAGCTGTGTTTTGGTGGTGTTTTAGGACTTCTTTCTTGAAATCTTTGGGTTCTGTAATGTCGACTATGGTTTGTGGAAGCTGGTTCCAATCTTTCGTTGTATTGCGGAAATACTTTAACACACCCAGCAGTCTTCCTTGCCTGTTGGTCTTTGAAAGGCTTTTGTATGGAGGTTTCTGGAGTGACGTCTGACAGGCTGCAGAAACATTTGCTCGGAATGGCTGCCTGACCACTGGTGATTTTGTGCATGAGGGTGAGTCTGTGATGTCTACTTTGCGTCCTGAGTTCTACAGTGTACCACTCGAGATCGGTCATCATGCTTGTTGGACTACTGGTTTTCTGTAGTCTCTCATAACAAACCTTGCAGCTCTTCTTTGGATGGATTCAAGCTGCTGTTTTAGTTCCCAAACTGTGGACTGAATACTCGAGCTGAGGTCTGACCAAGGCTGTATAAGCCTGAGCTTTTAATTCTTTTTGGGCACGATAGGAGGTTTCTCCTAATGAAGCCCAACTGGCGGTTTGCCTTTGCTGTTATGTTGTTTGTGTGTGCATTCCACCTTAAATCACTTGTTATTTCAACACCTAGGTAACTATGATTTTGGGTTTCAGTTAGAACTTCCTTGCGAAGTTTATACTCTGTGATGATTGGTTTTTTTTATGAGTGATGCGTAGCAAAAAGCATTTTGTAATATGTGACATGAACTGGTCCATGGAGGCCAAAAGCAGCAAATTTGAAACTGAGATTAAGCAAACATATGGGATAAAAACAAAAAGAAAATAGACATTACAAAACTTCATAACTTTAGAAACAAGTATGCTAGACCTTTGGTGTTTTCAGTAAATGATAGCCTATTGTATGTATAATGTAATAATTATAGTAGGTCATGCGCCATGAATTGAGGGCAAAACGTGCTACATGCTTAAAATTAAAAATATAATCATGCTTTCATACAAAAATGATTGCAAGTCGTCTCAGGTTTGTCAGAAACCTACACACCCATATATCATTGTAAAGCTGAAAGTGTAAGTAAGACAATTGTGACATGATCAAGGGGAATGAGTCACATGTTGACCCTGGTCGAAAATGAGTTTTACATATGTTTCTAAAGAGGACGTTTAGGGCTTTAAGAATCTGATAATCCCATGTTGATACAACTTTTCTTTGCAAAGTTATGTTAAGGGCTGGGGTATGAACGTTTGGACAGTATTTATTTTGGGACATTAGAGCACATCAGACATATCGAATTGCATTCTGAATACGAAGAATGTCATTCTGATATCAAATAATTTTGATTTTTGAAATTAGCAATTTAATACACATTTTATGGCAAATCATTAAAATTGATATTTTGGATATTTAACAGTACTTGAAGTAAACTTTATAAATCTGATGATTTATACTTAAAGTGTATGTAGGTGGTATGAAAAGCCGACCAACAATTGAAAATTTTGACCTTTTGTATTGAAGATATGGATTTTTTTCCCAAAACACCCAAAACAAATTAGGTCTTTTTGGGAAAAAAATCCATATCTTCAATATAAAAGGTCAAAATTTCAATTGACCGTCGGCTTTTCCTCCTGCTACATACACTTTAAGAATATATCATTAGATTTATATAATTTACTTGAGGACTGTTATATATCAAAATTTGAAAAATATCAAATTTTTATAATTTGTCATAAAATTTGTATTATATTGTGATTTTCAAAAAATGAAAATTATTTGATATCAGAAAGAGATGCTTCGTATTCAGAATGCAATTCGATAGGTCTGAGGTGCTCTCATGTCCCACAAAAAATACTGTCGAAACGCAATAAACGCTCATTTGAGATCCCTTAATTTATCAATCGCTGAAAACAATATAAAACGAAAGAATTTCAACACTTTATTTGCCAATATATCTAAATCAATATTAGCAACATCCGATTCATTTCCCTTCATCGTATCACAATTTTGCAACTTGTAAGTTGATATACAGGGTGCTGCAAATTTCATATAGGGTGAAAAGTTAAATTTTGGTTCAAAAAGTACAAAATGTTGTTCTTTTCTTACTTATTACCATAAAAACTTATTCTGTTAAAAACTTTTTAGATGTGCTAAGAACATTAAAGGCTTTTAAAAAAGGCAAACTTGCAATAATGAGTTATGTTGCCTAACTGAGATACAGGTTGTTCAAAAATTGTACATAATTTTAATATTTTTTATGACTTCATCAATCAAAATTCCATTCCTTACAAAAAAAACCAATGGCATATTTGAATTCCTCATCAAATTTCCTTTAAAAAATTGTAAACTTGACAGAGGTAGGGTAATTCTCTCAAAAGATATGACATTCAGGACAATTCAAAGTAAGTGCACGCTTAGAGTAACGTATAGGGAAACCATCAAAGGTAGGACACAAAACACAGCACACTTGCAACGAATCAACCTAGCTTTAAAGGGGGACTCCGGCAATCATAACATTATGCCTTAAATAATTATCAAGCACGAATCAGATTGTTTTATTTAAAACAAACTCATATTGACCATAAAAACGAATAAAAACAGTAGGCGCTCAACACGCGATATTCAAAATTCCTGTGCGAATTTGTCTAAGTGCAATGACGTAATGGTTATTTGTGTTCAATTGTCGTCAGCCTTCATTGTATTACTGGGACGTCATTGCACTCGGCGCCCGGGAATTTTGAATATCGCGTGTTGAGAAACGGATGTTTTTATTCGTTTTTATGGTCACTATGAGTTTGTTTTAAGTAAAACAATGTAATTCGTGCTTGATACTTATTTTTCTAACATATAAGGAACAATGTGGTGAATGCCGGAGACTTCCTTTAACTTAATTCTGGTCACATCTAGACATAAATACCAACAAAATGGTACATCATCCATCTCAATACCTTGCTGGGTTATGAAGATACAGGAAAAAATAAATTATATACTTTAACACATGCCTGCGCAGTAGGAACCTGCACCGTAGGAACCTCCACCCCGACATTGCATCATTCAAATTACAATATCTCGAAAAGTGCAATTGTATATATATGTCAAACTTTCCTGAAATTTAGCTAGATAAATTACCATCACAATGAGATATAAATCAAGCTCGATGCCTTTCTCCATTCTATTATTACAGCAACACTGAGGGCCTGCTTGGAAAGCAGTGCTGGTCACTGAAGTTGTTACCCTCAATAAAGAAAGAATAAACTAAACTAAACTAACAAATGTATTAAAAAATTGCAAAATATGTAACACCACCAGCCCTCCACCCTTTCCTATACCTGAATTCACGGTGCATGACCAGTAACTCAATTTTTAAAAATGCCTCCTTTGGCCTCCATGGACAGTAGATGAGCAGCATACTCACAGTGGTCACAATGTAAGCTATCATCAGTACATGTAGATATCATTCACATAATGTAATATCCGCTAGTACTAGCGGTACAAAATACACATACCACATGATAAGACAATTAAGTTTTTAAATCTGGCATGTGTTAAGGGATATGAGCAAAGAGTTTTGACCATTGAAATGTGGGGGCGGTGGATATTTGTTGGTACATCAATGAAGGGGGAAGCAAGCAATATTGGTGGACCATTTTGAGAATTCACCCCTCCCCCGGTACAAATAGTAAATTAGTTAATGCACAGACTCTCACTATAAAACATGATAATTTTGCATGCAACTGAAGATAAACTAACATGCATGCAACTAAAGAATATATAAATGTAATAAATTTTTCACAGTAAAACTAAATTTCTCCTTAATTACAAAAGTTTCTCAAATAGCACAAAAAGTTTGAGCACAAATTTATTGTTGATCACAAAATTCACACTTTGCTTTACAAAAATATTCATCTATTAAAGAATTTGATAAATTTGCGGAACATTTCTGCAGCAAATATAAGTTTCATGCCATGATGATAATAATAATAATAATAATAATAATAATAATAATAATAATAGCAACAAGGCACATATCCACTCAATTAAGAGCGCTCAAGGCACTAAAACAAAAACCAAAAACTGAACAATAGACAAAGAAAACTGGAAGTAAAATAAGCACATAACTTAAGAATTACAGAATGTCTCTGACATAAGATGAGTTTTTAACATCTTTTTAAACACAGATACATTTTTAGCAGTTCTAATATAAATAGGCAGTTCATTCCATAGACGTGGAGCTGCAATTGCAAATGATCTGTCACCCCATGTGCGGTTGGATTTTCTTTCTTGAAGAAGTTGCATGTTTCTAGATCGAAGCGTACGGATGGGAACATAATGTGAAAGGAGTTCAGATAAATATGACGGAGCAATATCATTAATACATAAATAATCAACATAAGTTTAAAAACAATTCTTTGTGTGACAGGAAGCCAATGCAGTTTCTTTAGGATTAACGTGATATGGCAATATTGGTGAAAGTAAGAATTTGTGCAGCAGTGTTTTGAATTTTCTGAAGGCGATTGAGTTGGTTTGCTGGTAATCCATAAAGAAGTGCATTGTTGTTATCCAAACGAGAAGAGATGAATGAGTGAATAATTTGTTCAGTAGCATCGCGACTTAGGTATTTGCAGATCCGGCTGATGTAACGTGATGTTACATAGTTGAAGCGCTGAACAACGAATGACATTAGAGATAAGAGGTTGCATGGTCATGTGAGTGTCAAAAATGCACCTAAATTGCGTGCTTTTGGAAGATAAGGCAATTGCAGAGTCACTGATGCAAACATTTGCAATGTTGATTTTAGAGAGCTGTTGGTGCCCGTAGCTAGCTGAGGGCAAATAAAATTGACAAAAAGTTCCACTTCTCAGGGGAAATTGTAAAAATGTACCCAAGAAGATTCAAATTAGAAAGAAAAATTAATCAATTTTAAAAGGATGTTAGTCCTATTTTTGCATGTAAGAAAAATTAATTTAACCAATCAATTAGTAATTTTGCTTGCCAAAACCATTAAGTTTTTACTTACTAATATTTTGTCCATCTCGTCGGAGGACTTCATCAGATGTGAGCATCTGATCCACTTTCCCGGGAAACTGGCTTCCAATGTCAAATTATGATACTCTCCGCTTTATCTGGAGAGTATGATCATGCCATATGATCTCCCTGTTGAAGAGCGCACCAATTTCAAAGTTTTAGTCACTCACCAAGAGTGTTCCTGAGTACCTGTCTGGTTGTTTCCCTGCACTGCCCTGCGCGTGCTGGCCTGCGTTCTGCTGCTGATACCACCCTCCTGACTGAGCACAACACAATCAAGACCCTTATGTCAGCTGAACACAGGACCTTCTCCTATGTTGCGCCTCGCATCTGGAATAGCTGCCAATTTAGTTTTTTATAAAAAATCATTTCTTTTATAAGTATGTTTGCTAGCTCTAATATTTTGAGTATTTGATGTGTATTTCTAAATGTTTGAAATACAATACACAGTATTATGTGGTGGGAGGATGATGTGAGCAGTGGGAATGTATCTGTGCATGTATGTGAGAAAGGCATGATTTGTTTGGTGACTGCTGTATGTTTGTGGGTGTATAGGCAGTTTACTCAAGGGTATGTAAGTGCTTGGGTTTTTTGGGGTATGAATTAGATATTATTTTATTTAACTGGTTTGATGTGTTGTGTCAGTTAATTTGTGTTTGAATCTTTTGCATGTATTTTATTAATGAGTGTTTTTTTATACCTGTATGTAATTGGGTTATAATGATTATTATGTTTTATGTTGGTGTAAAAAATACACATTTTGGCCTTTGGTTATTTTTTTAAAATTGAAATTGGGACCTGATGGTAAAATTAGCACCCTGCAACTTAATTATAGTTTGATTGAATAGAGCACAAAACAGTTCTTAAAGTTTTATTTCTAAATTAATGCACTTGGCATTTTTGTATTCTAAACACTCAATCTGGTTAAGTAGTTAAAGGGTTTCATATCCATAGAAGAATACTGTGGTTATCTGGGTTAATGTCTGTTTAATTTTATGTATACACAGGCTCTCTGATTATCGCTCATATTACCTATCTAAAGATGTATGAACAGAATACTACAAGGATGACTTCATCAAGTGGTGTTAAAGATATACACAAGGAAACTAAACAGATCAGGTAAATAAATGTGAAGCATGCAATAAATATCACTGGGTATTCTTCTGATTAGGTTTCTTAAGAATGTGTTGGTACATAGTCTTCACACTTTGCTTTGAAGTAGCAGGAAAAATATTTCTCTGCTATTAAAGGCGGCATAAAAAAATCCTGGTGTTTGACCTCCACAAATAAAAAACTTGCCCCAGAGCTCCAACCACTTTAAATGAAGCTCCACTCCCCTCCCATACAAGGAAATTGTGTACTTCTTTATTTTCAAAATTTTCAACCCTCGCAATTGACTCAATTGAATATCAACTCATCAATTGAATATCAACTCCCCAAATGAAATTTATTAAAAACAACACTGGATGGAACATATCCTTTTACTTTATCATGGAAGTCAGAAACAATGTTGGGTTGGGTTAGGGACTTGTAGAAGTACAAGTCCTAGAATTACAAATCCCAACCAAATATATATGTCATTCAGCCCTTCCCATTACGGGTTATTGAATGGAGCTGTGTGTGTGAGTCTCAACTTTTGATGGAGCAAGTTAGCCCTGTGTGTAATTAGCGTTTGCATTCACCGAAGAAGTGCATTGACTGAATTTATGTAATTAAAGGCTGAATTGAAGAGAACTGCAACATTTGCTACAAATATACCAGTGCTAAGGTGAGTTATGACCCGAAATGTGTGTTTGAGTGAAAGATTCCATTTCGTAGCGTGACTTAGGCCCATGCAATGTTTACAAGCATAATATTTTGTAAGCTTTCATCATCAATGACATGCAATGACTCACTGCCAGATAGAGAAGACATCAGTATGGTGCTAGGGTACTGGTCGGAACTCATGAAATAGGCTCCTGGATCAGGTAAGCTTACGGTTTGTGTGTATCGCTCATTCTACAAAATCCGGTGCCAATCCACTAAAAAAATAGAAAAAATAAAAGTTGTTCAAAAAAACCTGCTTTTTGTGTTTTTTTAAAAGTAAATGTATCACTACTTTCAGATGTAAAAAATTGCCAACACCACTTGCATATTTTTCTTTCAGGATGTCATGATGTTTTTTAACATTAAAACTCAATGTAATGTTAGCTACGTTACCGACTATAAAATGGGCTGTTTTTACTCAATCCAAGGTCATAAAAAGCAAATTAAAGATCACTTGAGTGAAATGTAAAACAGATTTCACCATTTCATAGAAGTTTTGAAGATGCATAAATGAGTGTGTAACGTAGCTCACAGTAACGTAGTTCACTGGTTTTTAATGTTTTTAATGTGATTTGCAAACGTTAGAACGTTATGTCGGTTAATTCTAATATAAATGGGGTTCGACCACTGGTAGCTTTCACATATTATTAGGAAGTACATGTAATACAAGTGCATACTATAGAATTCTGGTAACGTAGCTCACCAATCTTAACATGGTCGGTCGAAATTTCAATGTTTACAACATTTCTATGCCAAAAATGCTACATCATCACTGTGATTTTTAAAAACCTATGAGTGTTTCCTTTCAAAAACCGCAAATTACATTGATACCTCTGTTTTACTTCTTTCCAATAACGTGTGTTAAAAAGGGGTAACGTAGCTCACAGCGTTTTGGTGGAAAGTGCAATTTATTTTAGAATTACACAAAGACATTTTAATCACTAAAAATAATGTTGATAAACAATATGATGGTGCGTTATCTAATTAAAAACAACAAATATGTAAAGAAATCGCATTTATTCAAAGAAAATATTTAGGGTTAGATGTGACACTTGAGCTGTGGAAACGCATTTTTAGCGATTTTGAGCCTTTGCAAGGGTTAATCAGGCTGAAGAAAGCATTTAAAGTATGGAAAACTATATATGTCCGTGTAGATCTCGTTGAGTTCTACCAGAAAAACAACATATTTGATGCCCTAAATGCTCGACAAAGTTTTTGTGGACCAAAGAATGGAAAAAAGGCTATTGGCACCGGATTTTGTAGAATGAGCGGTATGTTGGAGGGGGGTAGGCTAAGCTTATGATTCCACTACTGGTAACCCATGTAATGTTTACAATCATGATGGTATGCAATGACTCAGTGCCAGATGGAGAAGACATCAGTATATGGTGGCACATGGGCTAGGGCCCTGGTTGGAGCTCATAAAATCTGACACGATCAAGGGAAATGAGTCAGATGGCGCTAATATTGATTTTGAGATATTGGCAAAGAAACTGTTAAAATTCTTTTGTTGTATATTGTTTTCAGTGATTGATAAATTGACGTAACTTAGTAAAGAAAAGTCATTATTAACATGGGATTTTCAGTTTCTGAAAGCTCTAAATGTTCTCTTTAGAAACCTGTGTAAAACTCATTTTCGACCAGGGCCGACATGTGACTCATTCCCATTGATCATGTCACAAAATATGCCCATGGATCAGATAAGCTTATGGGGGGGGGGGGTAAGATTTTACTAATAGGCCATATAATTTAACACTTATAATTCAGACATTGTGGTCATGTTCTTCTTTGTTTCTGTGTGTCTGCCTGGCTACTTGTCCCTCTTGACTGTAAATTGCTGAAAGCCTAAGTCGTGGTGAACTTTTAACATGGTAATCACAATGCTATCTTCAGTAGATAGCAGATGGCAGAGACACAATGATTCTGCTTGAAAAAAAAAATTTAACCAGCTTCTTGCTCAAATTATGCTAAAAATAAGTTAATTAAATTAAAATAGTCTGAAATTAAGGACAATCAGAAACATGTTGGATCATTCATGGAGCTGTGTGTGTGAGTCTCAACTTTTGATGGAGCAAGTTAGCCCTGTGTGTAATTAGCGTTTTTGCATTCACCGAAGAAGTGCATTGACTGAATTTATGTAATTAAAGGCTGAAATTGAAGAGAACTGCAACATTTGCTACAAATATACCAGTGCTAAGGTGAGTTATGACCTGATATGTGTGTTTGAGTGAAAGATTCCATTTCGTAGAGTGACTTAGGCCCATGCAATGTTTACAATCATAATATTTTGTAAGCATACATGATCAATGGCATGCAATGACTCAGTGCCAGATAGAGAAGACATCAGTTTGGTGCTAGGGTACTGGTCGGAACTCGTATGCAATGACTCAGTGCCAGATGGAGAAGACACAGGTATATGATGGCACGTGGGCTAGGGCACTGGTTGGAGCTCATAAAATGTGCCCATGGATCAGGTAAGCTTTGGGGGGGGGGGTAGATTTAAGATTTCACTAATATGCCATATAATTCAACACTTATAATTCAGACATTGTGGTCATGTTCTTCTTTGTTTCTGTGTGATCTGCCTGGCTACTTGTCCCTCTTGACTGTAAATTGCTGAAAGCCTAAGTCTTGGTGAACTTTTAACATGTTAAACACAATGCTATCTTCAGTAGATAGCAGATGTCAGAGACATAATAATTCTGCTTGAAATTTTTTTTAACCAGCTTCTTGCTCAAATTATGCTAAAAATAAGTTAAAGACAATTAAAATAGTCTGAAATTAAGGACAATCAGAAACATGTTGGATCATTCAGATTTCACATCACCAAATAGAATTATATGGTTGTGAGCCCTTAATTTCACTTCTCAGAAAATTCCATGCATTCTCAATTTAAGCATTGAAATGAGCAAAATTTTGCATAATTTAAACCAAATTTGGATTGGTCATGATTAGTAATATTATTTCCTGCAAGTGTACCACAGATGGGAGAGATGGAATAACTTTTAATGATTTTAAGCAGCCTTTTCTTTACAGAAACACTGGCATGGTTTTGCCTGTAAAATAGGCAATTCCGGGCATCGTAGACTTCGAGGGCCAGTCGTAAAAAATAATGACGGTCAACCTATATTTTTCCCAACCAGAGGGATCAGGCAAGGGCTGATTTCAACCATCATAGCTGTCGCTTAAAAATGAGTCGCTCCTGTGAAAAAAAAAAATGATGTTTTCTTAAGGCAAATTGATACCATATTTCTATAGGACTCTGATTTGGTAGTGTGAGATCTGAATTGAGCTGTGTGTGTGAGTCTCAACTTGAATGAATGAATGAATGAATGAATTAGCGAAATGTGTGTTTGAGTGAAAGATTCCATTTCGTAGAGTGACTTAGGCCCATGCAATGTTTATAATCATAATATTTTGTAAGCTTACATCATCAATGGCATGCAATGACTCAGTGCCAGATAGAGAAAACATCAGTATGATGCTAGGGTACTGGTCGGAACTCATGAAATAGGCGCCTGGATCAGGTAAGCTTACGGTTGGGGTGTGTGTGTGGGGGGGGGGGTAGGCTAAGCTTATGATTCCACTACTGGTCACCCATGTAATGTTTACAATCATGAAGGTATGCAATGACTCAGTGCCAGATGGAGAAGACACAGGTATATGGTGGCACGTGGGCTAGGGTACTGGTTGGAGCTCATAAAATGTGCCCATGGATCAGGTAAGCTCTTTTTTGGGGGGTAGACTTAAGATTTCACTAATAGGCCATATAATTCAACACTTATAATTCAGACATTGTGGTCATGTTCTTCTTTGTTTCTGTGTGATCTGCCTGGCCGGCTACTTGCCCCTCTTGACTGTAAATTGCTGAAAGCCTAAGTCTTGGTGAACTTTTAACATGGTAATCACAATGCTATCTTCAGTAGATAGCAGATGTCTGAGACAAAATGATTCTGCTTGAAAAAATTTTTGAACCAGCTTCTTGCTCAATTTATGCTAAAAGTAAGTTAATTAGATTAAAATAGTCTGAAAATTAAGGACAATCAGAAACATGTTGGATCATTCAGATTTCACACCACCAAACAGAATTATATGGTTGTGCGCCCTTAATTTCACTTCTCAGAAAATTTAATCTCAATTTAAGCATTAAAATGAGCAAAAATTTGCATAATTTTAGCCAAATTTGGATTGGTCATGATTAGTAATATTATTTCCTGCAAGTGTACCACAGATGGGAGAGATCGAATAACTTTTAATGATTTTAAGCAGCCTTTTCTTTACAAAAACACTGGCATGATTTTGCCTGTAAAATAGGCAATTCCCGGCATCATAGACTTCGAGGGCCAGTCGAAAAAATAATGATGGTCAACCTATATTTTTCCCAGCCAGAGGGATCAGGCAAGGGCTGATTTCAACCATCATAGCTGTCGCTTAAAACTGAGTCGCTCCTGTGAAGAAAAAATGATGTTTTCTTAAGGCCAATTTAGCACATATCTCTATGGGACTCTGATTTGGTGGTGTGAGATCTTATATCTTGGTAGTACTCAGGACTGAATAATTGCATGTACTCTGTTGGTTTTGACAACATATCCACATTCATCTGTTGGCATACTGGGCAAAATTGTAAGAATTAAATTGCAAAGTTGTTTTGTTGATCAGCTCGCAGATTCTACAGTTCCTTATTTGCTATGCTTGCAAAAGCATTCAGCCTGCACAAAATTGGAAATCTTTGTATGGAATTGTAAGCCTAGTAATTGAATTTTTTTTTTTTTTTTATAGCAAGATGGGGAGTCAAAGCACCATCCAACATGGATCAGAAGCCCAGACTGGACCACATCAAGTATGATTCATTACTCTACTGTCTACAAGATTAAGCTTGCTTAGCATGTGTAATATGACTGAGACAAGTAGATCTCTCGGCATCCGTTTAAAAGAACCCTAGGGAGAACCACCGCCCCCAAACGGCAGTCGGTGACCACAAAGCTGATCATAACATGACATCAGTATTGAAGATGTGGAAGTTATCGGCAGGGAAGACCATTTTTGGAACAGGAAGATCAGGGAGGCCATAGAGATAAAGACACAAAGACCCACGCTCAACAGGGACGCCGGATACGACCTGCCTGCCATCTCACAATGAGCTGCTGACACTTACCGGAGGATTGTAAACAAAACATCACTATGCTGAATGAAGATGCCTTAATGGTGTCGCAAGCTACGTCGCTGCTCAATGATGACTCTGAAAAAGGTAACTTTTTAAGCAAATGTCAAACTTAATTCCAGTTTGCATAACAGGATCTCTGAGCATCATATAAACAGTGGCGGCACAAGGAATTTGTTTTGTTTTGTTTGTTGTTGTTGGGTTTTTTTTGGAGGGGAAAGTGATTTCAGGGGAGGCAAAATTGATGCAAAAAAGGACATTTTTTTATGATTTTGGGTTTTTACTGGGGTCGCCATTGTTTAGAAACCTTTGTGGTTCTCTAAAATGCCTACAGATCCTGTAATGGATCTCCAAAGGGTTTTCAATTTTCAGGTTCAAATGTGAGGGTTCTCCCTGGAAGACAATTTAGAACCCAGGTGGAAACTTTTATTCTTTTAGTATTAAGTAATTTAGACGGTGTTCGAAATAGCCAAAATCTTCAAGGCCATTTGGGCCGAACTTAAAAATAATTTTAGTTATATTATAATGTTACACTGGTCCACGTTTGTGACACTTTGTAAGACGTCGGTCTTGCAAATCAACAGGTATAAGCCATGGATTGATGTTAAAAATTTCACAGGCCTGGGTAGTGTACCAGCGAGCCCACAGTAATTTTGACATTTGCTATCTTCAACAGACAGCACATTATGCATACCAGGGTAATAATAACATTATAGAGACTACACTTGTATAGGTCGACTTCTCAGTATTGAAATTAGAACAATTTTTTTAAATCTAAATAAACTTGTCACAAAAAAAGTTTGAAAATGTGAAATATTATGTTGAATTAATTTGATGTGGTGTCATCAGTAGATAGCAAATATCATACAGAAAAGTAATTGTCATTAGCAATTGGGGTGTGCTAGGGTTCCTGTGAAACACCCACCCCTTCTGATGATATCATATGATTTGTCAGTGTATCGTGACCCATGTACATCTTGCCACACCCACATGTTAGTAAAAGTGTACTAGTAAATCTTTTTTTACTGTATGAAATGTGCAATATTTTGTGTTGTTTTACTGTTCTTGGCATCTTCAGTAGATAGCACCTGCAACCAATCTCAGATAATACATGCAATACTTTAGAAGAGGGCATTTTCCATGAAGGGGGTGCTATTTTGGGACCAGAAGTCTGTGGGTCCATTTGGGGCCCTACCATTTTCTTATTTGTTGGTTCCTAAGACTATAATTGCTTAGAAATGTATATGTGCCTAAATATCACATACTTGTAATCAGAGCATACTGTGACCCTTTCGTTTTGAAAATATGTGACCTTGAAAATTGGAAAAAGTACTGGCATGTGGCACAAATGTGCATTTTCATACCCCTAAGTCAAAAACTACACAAATAAAAATTCCTTTAAAAAGGAACAGGGCAAACAAATGAGGAAGTGTCAAGATAAAGGTGTAGTTATTTTATTGTTTGAACTGTTTCTATAATTCGCATCGATCATAATGAGTATGTTTTTACGTACCTCAAATGACAAGGACTACGGTACTTAGCCAATGATCTTGCAATGAGACTGTACTCAGTGTATGGACAGTGTAGCCTATTTGTCTAATCATTTTGGCTATTTAATTCTGACCATTGTGATTAAAGCAGGCTTTCAGATTGGTGAGCTATTGTGTACCAAGTGATAAGACTGGGCACGTATAATAAAAATACACTGGATAATTCATGACAGCCTATTTACTGGCAAAAGGTGGGCCAAATAAATCTTAGTTGATTCTTGAACACAATTTAAGCAGGAACCTTGAGGCAAAATTTGAATACATATTATCCTGTAACGTTTACTTAGCCTAACAGTCAATGAACGTTCATTGTTAGCATAATAAGTAGCTTCTCCTATCTTTATGAAATAAAGTGTTTACAAACGAATAACATCTGTTATACATATATACATCTACTTGCTAATACACTGAAAGTCTAATAGAAATGAAGGATAAGGAACAATTACAGAACATGTATTGTTGATTAATGTAGCTATGGGTATACAATGTTTACAAAATAAGAGCGTTAATGTTTTGTACATGAAGTTAACGTCTTTGCTACATAGCTAGTTGTTAATACATCGAAAATGTGACTCGAGATTTACAATTTGATGACATTCAAAATAATTTAGTATTGAAGAATTTCAACAAATTACAGAACTTTCATTTGTTGACATACTAGCAATATTGTTAACAATGTTGAAAATCATGTTCATAAGCGTAACATCCTCTATACATCTATTTATTAATGTTCATAAACGTATAACAATTTGTTACATCTATGTCTTAATGGGGTTGGTACAATTTGTGACCCTACTTCTCATATACCCGACTTTTCATACCACACTTGACCCGACTTTTTGTGTTACATTAAATCTGTTTAAATATTTCAATGAATACTAAATAAAGTGTAAATGTAGTCTATACCGATTTGACATGGCTAAATCAGTGTGATTAGTGAAAATCATATTTTCAAAAATATTGTTTATAAACCTCGCTCTTCCTCGTTCGCTGCCATAATCTCCAAACCAGTCGTTTTTTAAGATGGTATTTGAGACATTTTGGAAGTGCATCAAGTCTGATGTAAATAACTATAGGCCTATATCAGTGCTTCCAATTATTTCAAAAATTATTGAGCGTAGTGTACATAATCAGTTATACCATTATCTAACAAATCATGATCTCTTGAATTCATGTCAGTCTGGTTTTAGAAAAGAGCATTCTACTACCACAGCTCTACTTGATGTTTCTGATCATATTTTAAACAACATGAATCAAGGTAAAGTTACTGGTGCTTTATTTTATTGACCTCAAGAAGGCTTTTGATACCGTAAATCATAGCCACCTTCTTCACAAACTTGAAAAAAATGGTATCAATAATGAGGCTCTTCAATGGTTTTCTTCATATCTTAGTAATAGAACCCAATCAGTTAGTATTAATTCTACTTTATCTGACTTGAAAAATATTGATATTGGTGTTCCCCAGGGGTCAATCTTGGGTCCATTATTATTTGTGATTTATGTTAATTCCCTCCCTGATTGTATCAATTCAAAATGTGTTATGTATGCTGACGATACTACTCTTCTTTTTAGTGCATCTGACCAAGCATCTCTTCAATCAAACATGAACAATGATTTATCAAAAATTGCTTGCTGGTTTGAAGCAAATCAGCTTACATTAAACATCAAGAAAACCAAGTTTATGATCTTTGGTACAAAGCATGTTTTAAGTAATTTTACTAGTGTTTCTCTCTCCTATGGTAATGAGCCCATTGAAAGAGTAGATAAGTTTAAGTATTTGGGTGTAACTTTTGACCCATTTTTATCATGGAGTGAGCATGTTGATTACATTTCTTCAATTGTTTCAAAGTGTATTGGTGTTATTCAGTAGAGTTAAATTTGATCTTCCATCAAGTACTTTGTATATGTTAGCTAATGCTTTGATCTACCCACATTTTGACTACTGCAGTCCTGTTTGGTCTAACATCAATGTTGAGTACTCAAATTCTCTTCAAATTCTTCAAAATAAGCTTGCTCGTGTACTGTTATCTGCTGATATCAGAACCCCTATTGATGTTTTAATGTCATCCCTTAATTGGGATAAACTTGACAAAAGATGGTCAAATCAGCTTCTTTTGCTTGTTTTTAAATGTCTTAAACATGATGCGCCATCTTACTTGTCATCTAAATTTATTTTCACTTCCTTCACTCATGCCAAAAATACCCGTAGCCAATCATCAAATTCACTTGTAATTCCAGCCTGGCAAATCATACAAGGGAAACGTATGTTTCTTTATAGAGGTAGTACCTTTTGGAATAAACTTCCAACTGGTGTTAGATGCAACCTGTCAAATATGAGTGTCAATACTTTTAAATCAACTGTAATCAAGTAATTATATTTAAATTGTTTGATTTTTACATGTTGCTATTGCTATGTTGAATTTTATCTAATATGTGAAATATTTATATTTAATATTTGTTTGTATAATTTTAATTAATCAGGGTCTCATGGGAGACCAGTATTGTATTACTGAACTGAGTAACCCTGAATAAATAAAGATTTACTACTACTACTACTACATGTTAAAAATAATATGAATATTATGGCTACACTCTTAAAAAGATCTAATTACTTTTGAATAGAAACTTTTGACATGAGGAGCTATTCGGGTGGGGATATAACAGATTTCCCTGCAAAATGAACATATTTCTCTTCAAAATGAATCGGATATTCTCATCAAAATGACAAGAAAAGAATCAAATTTGATTAAAAAAATGAATAGGTTCTTGTCAATTATTAAAGTTTAAGCTAACATAATTTGCACTTGAATGAAAACATCCATTAGTTCATTCTGTTGAATGCCAATAGTGAGTCTCCCCCATATTTCTACTTTTTATGTTGCTCCGGTTATTCGTTAACGAAAGTATTTAGCCTATACCTAAAAATAATTTCATGCTGACATCTACAAAATTTATTTATCAGTTGAACAAGCTCACCCTCTGCATAAAATGTTGAATGCCAATAATGTACCTCCCCATGCATTGTATTTCTACTTTTTATGTTACTCTGGTTATTAAAACTAGTACTTTATTTTCCGTCTTTTAAGTTAGAAATGTGGCGATCATACTATTAACTCAAAATCAAAATGAAAATAAAATCTTCTGAAAGTAATATAACAAATCAAACTCAAATAATTTATTTTCAAATTACATACCTTAAAATCTTCTGAAAGACAAACGGTTTTGTCTCAGCCATTTATTAATTTCTAGAATATGCCGCAAATACCACCTTAAGATCTATGCATGACGACATCATAAACTTTTTTTATTGTTATTGCAGGCAGTAGACCTATTTAATTATTTTACTGCTAGCAACATTTGGCATTTATTGAACATTGACTTCAACATATACAACTGTAGATACCACCATACCAGGTTCAACCAAGTTAGCAGATAAAGGGCAACCAGTTATTGACTTTTCTCCTGGTAATTGGTCAATAAGCAAACACTCATGGTCTGAGCAAATAAGTCCGGGCGATTTGTATTGTCTTGTCTTGTCTTGTCTTGTCTGCTACTGCACAAAACGCCTGGTGTGGCTATCAGCGTACAGATCATGCATCGATTCGCTGATAACTTATTAAATTTTCTTCTCGATTTCAATTTCCTTACCGCCGATCAAGTTCTTGAAAGAGGCCCCATCAGGAGCTATTTTGGTGGTAGGTGGCAGTGAGTTCCATTTTGGTATTGTCCGTGGATAAAGTTAGAATTTATAGCAGTCTTTGTTGGGGCGAATGACGTTATAGTTAAGTTCATGAGTTTGATGAGTAGTGCGTCTGGCACAGTGAGTATTGCACAGGGCTCAGTGCTAAAGTAAATATATTTTCTCTTTATCGCCTGCCTAAGTTTCCCCATTTAAGGGATGGGGTATGAACGTTTGGACAGTATTTATTGTGGGACATTAGAGCACATCAGACATGTTGAATTGCATTCTGAATACAAAGAATGTCCTTTTGATATAAAATAATTTTGATTTTTTAAAATTCAAAAATGATGATTTTTAATTAAAGTGTATGTAGGTGGGATGAAAAAGCCGACGATCAATTGAAAATTTTGACCTTTAGTATTGAAGATATGGATCTTTTTCCCAAAACACAAAAAAAATAGGTCATTTTGGGAAAAAAATCCATATTTTCAATATGAAAGGTCAAAATTTTTCAATTGATCGGCTTTTCCTCCCAGCTACATACACTTTAAGAATATGTCATTAGATTTATAAAATTTACTTGAGGACTGTTATATATCAAAATATGAAAAATATCAAATTTTAATAATTTGTCATAAAATTTGTAGGCCTATTACATCATGATTTTCAAAAAATGAAAATTATTTGATATCAGAAAGACATTCTTCGTATTAGGAATGCAATTCCATATGTCTGATGTGCTCTCATGTCCCACAAAAAAATACTATCGAAACGCCCATTCCAGATCCCTTAAGTACTCTCTTTAATTAGGGATAACCATCAAAATTTCATGTTGCCCCTATTGCTACAAAATATTGTTTTCTGGAAAGAACTCATCAATAGAAGTATTTTGGTGGTTAAATTGTCAAAATCGGTCAAAAACTTTTCGAATTATGAATTTTCAAAGTTTCCCATTCTGACCGGTCATTGGAACGAAATAAAATGACAAGGTCCAAAAATATCAATTGGGAGCAAAATTGGCATAAGCATATATTTACCTTTATATATTTCTTTATTTTAACATATATGCAAACATGAAACAAGCATATTGTGAAAGTATCAAAGGGTTTCTTATGAAATGGCACTTTACATGTTTACTAGTCAATGGCATAAATTATTTTTTCAAACCGAGGCATTGAAATCATGCATTTAGAGAACATTTTGCCAAAAATCATCCAAGATGGCAAATATGGCACAAAATCAAAATTGCAAAATCAAAGTCCAGGTAAACTTTTTTTTTTCACAACCAAAAATTTCAATGTTATTGGGTTTAATATGACCATCGAGATATCATAGAAGGAGAATCCACGAACCCAGTTCCCTTTCTACTATGATGGTTATGAGTCGATAATGAGCAATCAGGTATGAATGGCGCACTATCGATTTGCTAAGCTTCTTATCTATTGAGCTTGGCCGGTTATGAACCACCGTTATCGCGACTTCTAAGCAGAATGACATCATTTTTACCCACAAAGCATTGTGGCCGTGACCATAAACAAAGGAAAACAATTTACTTCCGGTAATTTTATAACGCCAATATTTCTTATGGCCAAGCTTGGCGGATCGTAGAAACAACATTGCCAGTCTTGGAAAACCTTTCCAAATCATTTCCACTGGTTTAAAAGTCCCGCAGACACCCGCCAGTATTACTAATCACGATCAGAAAAAATACATAAATTCACCGTAACTTTGGAAGGAAAAGAGGAATTGATCAGGTTTTCGCTAGTAAATCAACTTGAACTCGGAAACACAATGACGCAATCGAAGATCATGTGACCGAAGCAAAAGGGCACTAATACCATCCATTTCGATACGGGTCACCTAGGGGGTCGGTTTAAATTACAATTTAAAATAGATGATCGATATTGTCGCATAATGATCATAAACATCAAAGGCCGTGTTTGAGGGACTGTACTGATTAAATCCATTCAAGTGATGACTCGCGTTGAATAGCGTAATCGGCTTAACCCTATTGAGTGGATTAGGATTTTTCTGTGGAATCTCCTTCCATTAAGGGAGGTATAATGAGCGTGAACCTGGTTTGGATGCAGAGGGAGTGTGCCTGTAACAGACACAGCCACCAGAAAAGGACCAGCTCAGATCGCGCGCCAAATAAGTTTGCAGTCCAGACATTTCATTTTTTTCTCAGCCTTGCAAAAAATAGGCAGAGGTGGGAATCGAACCCGGGACCTCGGTGTTGTAAAACCTACTGCGTTACCACTGAGCCAACTGACAATCAGCTATGAGAAGTTTGATAGTAATCCTTGATATTGCTGAATAGAATAAATCAATACTGATAGGTCTATTTATCTAATGTACGATGTTATTCAAATTGGCCTATAAACTAGTAATATAATGTGAAATGACTATCAATCGATCAATCAATCAAGTTATCAACAATCAATAATAAACCGACGTAGGCCTATCATGGAATATTACTAACTAGGCCTACTAACTAATAAACCAAATAAATAAAATAAATAAATAAGTCAGTAAATAAATAAATAGGCATAGGCCTAAATAAATAAATAAATTTAATAAAAAAAATTAATGCAGAATGCAGTTAGTATTTTAGTTGCAAAATTCCAAACATTCTATTCACACATTCTATTATAATGCCTTTAATATGTCCGCGCCTAATCAATAATGAGTCTTTCACCATGCTCACACACCATGTTAAACTATTGTATCCCTGCAAGTATTATCTACTGACCAAGTCCTAAAGCAGTATTCAGACTTTTTATTGTAAGTACAATATTGTATGCAACATATCTACGTTGTTTAATCTATTGCCATTCTATTTCCAGTATGTTTAAGTTCTAACGAGTGTTTGATGACGTAAAATCGATAATATATTTCTACTAGATATTACATGTAACATATTATCGATTTTTCGTCATCAAACATTCGTTAGAACTTAAGAGGACTTGTCCAGGAAAATAGACTTATTTTTCAAATTTGTGGCAAAACGCAAAATCATCAATTTTCTTCATATTGTGTCAATTAATGATACTTTAGGGTGATGTATCAAAAATAACATTTATAGTGACACCAGCTTCTTGTTGCCATGGAAACGGCTAATTGTTCTTTTCCCCTTAAATTGAGTGATTTTGGCAAAATTATGTGTAAAATTTTCTGTCAATTCGATATCATTCTGGAAGAAAGTTAGAGCGGGTTCATTCAAGTTGGTGAGGGTAGAATTTAGGTCCAGGTCTTGTCTGTGTTTCAGGACCTAAATGGGAACTAAGGGCCTTTTGATTTGGGAGATACCACTTTTCTAAGAGGGGTGTTTTTATTATTTTAAAAAGTACATAAAACCTGTATGGTTGAAACGGTTGTAAGTATCATGCCAACGCTTCCAATTCAACAAACTTTTGTCTCCTGGAAGATTAAAGTATGCTTTAAGAATTTATAGAAAAAATGGTTTGGGGAAATCATCTGTATGCTCACAGTGTTTCTAGAAATTTCCCTATTTTTACAATCTCTTATTTGTCTATTTCGCCTCTATTTGTAATATTAGCATTGGGAAAATTACAATTATTGGAGATTGTAAGCCTAATGTATTGCAAATATAACTATGAGATTACAGAAATATCAAAATGCTGAAAATACAGTGTTTCTATAGTATTTTGGTTTTAATCATTCATTTTTAGTTCAAGAAAAATTAGTTCAGGGATAATCTTACTAGTAGAGACCCATTTTGCATAACAAAGTATTTTGGTAGCATTTAACAATTTATAAAATATTAATGAATAACAACTTCTCCAAAAAAAAGCAGTGTTTCTATTTTAAAAAATTGGAAAATTGCATTTTAAGTATTTTATATTATTATTATTATTATTATTATTATTATTGTTGTTGTTGTTGTTGTTGTTGTTGTTGTTGTTGTTGTTGTTGTTGTTGTTGTTGTTGTTGTTGTTGTTGTTGTTGTTAGTGTTATTATTATTATTATCATTATCATTATTATTATCATTATCATTATCATTATCATTATCATTATCATTATCATTATTATTATTATTATCATTATCATTATTATTATTACATTAATTGAATTCGGAAAAAAAAATCATTTTAATTTACCAACAGAAATAATGTAACCCCCTAATTTTTGATACCATTATATTTGATACCAATGTATAGCTATGGGTCTCCTCTACACAGTAATACCAAAAATAAGTACAAATATTCCCCACAAAATGTTGCTATGATGTCATAATGTGAGGGTGCCCATGAAAATTTGGGAAATTCTGCCCATGTACAAAAGTATATACGGTAGGAAAAATTGATTTTGGGCTAAAAATTCTACAAAAATTTAATTTTCAGTGAATATTCTCCTCAATATAAAAGGAAAAGACACACTATTCGCGAAATGAAAATCATTGATTTTACTGTACAAACCAATGGGTGCCTCACCAACCCCACTCTTTAGTCATCTTTGATTTATCGGTTCTACCCGGTTCTACCCGGTAAGAACATTTTATCACTAAAATGAGCGCAAAGGATGGATCTACGACTAGCTTAGGTCGTGTGGGCGCAGGCACATGTGTTTTTTATGACGGATAAAAAATGTTAGGAGAGGGGGTTGTTTTTTTTCGTAGTTCTAGCTATAGGGTTAAATCGGTTTTTAGTAGATAAACGGTCAAAAACTAAAGGTAGATAATTGGTATTTAATTCAAACCTTGAGTGTTTTACTCAAAACATTTTATATTTCAAGAACATAATAACAAAAGTTTTATGAACATTCGGTAGCCTACCCTTGAAGGAGCACACCATTAAATCAATGCGCCATTTGTGTAACCCTAATGAGTTCCGGTAAAATACAAAACCTTTTTGAGATATTTGGGCTGCCCTTTATACAAATAATCAGAGAGAGTAGCATTATATTATATCTCAAATAAAGTGTAAAGCCTATGCATGAATTTAAGTCGCCAAAAAAGTTGCATTTTTATAATTATCGAGAAAATAGGTCCGCGAAATAGTCTTGAGAGCATATCAAAAACAGTGAGGGCGCTGTTTAGTGCCTCGTACCTGGAAAACGAGGTGGAACTTCAGGCTACCCATACATTGAATCATATGTTAAACTTTCATCGATTTGCAATCGACTGGTTGTCATAAAATATCTCAAAAGGGGGGGGGGATTAAGCCTATGAGAAACTGATATAGAACTTTTAACTGTAGATATTGTAAATACAATCCAAATATTATTATAATAATGTCAATTTTAGTTGTATGCAGCTATTCATGACAAGTCAATAGGGTCAGTCCATCTCAAATCACCTAATGGGTTGGCTGGTCACCCTCTCAGATTTTGTTTAAAATCACTTATATCATAGCCCTATGTGCCAAATGAACACGTTTCAAACGGTAGGTCTCTACTCCTTGTCGCTTTCCGAGAACCGGCCTATTGAAAATTGGGTCAGACCCCCCTTTTTGGGCACGTGTGTCGCGACATTAGTTTTCTTCCGAGTTTAGGTATCCATATCTTCCCCTAGGGGTAAACTACAGGGCTACAAATTGGAATCTAGGGTGTCTTTGACCCAAATAACCAGATTCTGGACTCATAAACAATGTATCTCACCCCCATTTGCTGATATAGACATATAAGAATGCATGTTCGTGCTGACGCACATGACGAATTCCTGTTTTTGACCCCCCCTCCTCTTATCCTAGATGTCAGACATCATCTATTTTGCCTTTAGTAGGCAATATAGGTTCAGGTGTGACCCCCTATAGCAGGGTAGACCACTCATTGGCTTAATAAAAATTTCACAGGGGCTCAAAGATGACTCCTCAGCCAAAAGACCCCCTGTTCAGTGACCCCATTTGACCTTGTGGAAATAATCCACCATAACCAAACTCACACAATTTCAAAATACTTGCATGATGTTCCTCTGTACCAAAAATCTTAGTGGTGTCAAGCCATCTTCATGGTTAAATTAGTGTTTGAATCTCTCATTGAAATACACAGTAAATTGATGAAATTTGCATTCTGGGAATTACAACATTACTGTGTATTTCAATGCGATCTCCAAACAGTCATTTAACCATGAAGATGGCTTGACACCACTTTGATTTCTGGTACAGAGGAACATCATAGAAGTATTTTGAATATGTGAGTTTGATTATGGTGGCTCATTTCCCACATAATAAAATTTGGGTTGGTATTTAGGACAATTTTGTGTGTATTTCAATGGGAAGTGGACAAATTGCGGCAAAACACATCAAATATTCAACGAGCCATAACTCTGAAACAACAAGGAGTTGAGACCTACCGTTTGAAATGTGTTCATTTGACCCATAGGTGTATGATATAAGTGATTTTAAAGAAAATCTGAGAGGGTGACCAGCCAACCTTTTCTGAAAATTAGGTGAGTTGATATGGAACGACTCAATATCAAAGTACGGTTTATTATTTATAGTTCATCATGAACACCATCAGTGTTGCAAGCATGCGTTTAACTTTTTACAGATGTAGTACATTTTTTTGCCAAAAATGGCAACACTTACCTCATGGAATGGCAACTCTGCTATTTTTTTTTTATATAAATACATTATACAAAGTACACTAAACTATTGTACACGATAATAGTACAATTTTATACAAGTATTCTATGCGAGAATCAGCTTTATGATGCACCTAAATCCATTTACAAAATTGAAAGTATGCAACATTTTCTGGCAACACCCGTTTACCACATGATTTTCCCCAAACTAATTTCTTCCATTTTCAATGTAACAATGTCCCATCAAGTCAACCCTAAAATGACAAATCAAATGAAGCGTTACCATACGGGTATGAAGCCCAGAAGTTAGGTCTAAATGGGAATATTCAAAATTATCAAAAACACCCTATTTAAAATAAATGGTATAGCCCAATTCTGACCCCATTCTAATTTGTTATGCAATGTATTTGCTACTAAGCCTTCCATCTATATCGGGAAAATTATAAGAAAATATTAAGAAATTTTATGTGTGAGGTACAATTACTCTAATAAAAGGGTATTTTACTGCTCGAAAGTGTGACAATTGGTTAAATTGGCTAATAATGGATAAAATGTCCGTTACTATGGCAACAAGATATAAATTGTCAAAATAAAACCACCAGTGTTTATATGAGACAAAGGCCTCTTACCACTCAACTTATAAGGAAAATCTATTTTTGGCCGTTGCCACCCAAAAGTCGAATTTCCTGGACAAGTCCTCTTAAACATTACTGGAAATAGAATGGCAATAGATAAAATAACGTAGATATGTTGCATACAATATTGTACGTACAATACTCGGAGTCTGTGGAGCGCTTAACACCTCAATGAAATGGATGATATAACGTACCCAATCAGCGAGCAACATATCAAGGTCATATCAGGCGTTATACAAAGAATGGTCAAAGGTCAACGGTTCCAAAGAAGTATAGTAATAGATGTAGACACAAGCTTTAGTGCGGAAACATAAACACATAGTCGTCAGTCGTGTGGTTTTTATGAGATTTGATACGGCGCTGAAGTCTATTGGCTGTCCCAAAATCAGTACCAGACCCGGTTTCCAGACGGCAATGTGTGTGTTGTTACAAGGAATGCAAACTCATTTTATCAATGAGTGAACCACATAGAGGAATACGACATCTATCGTGAGCTAATCTGCATTCTGTTGCCTGCAAAAGCCGACGATCAGGTAAAAATTCTAAAAGCAGCGTGACTAGATATTTGCGTTAATTTCATGATACGTGTAAAACGCATTGAAAATGCCAAATTGCAGTCATAAAATATATAATATTAGTAAATCACCCAATCGAATGTTAACGTAGGTATGTGGAAAAGAACTGCAATAACAATAACAAACTATGTGCCCAAAGAGTTGTCTTTGGCATGTCGCTTTTGAAATATGACCAAAAATATCAAATTTTGGAAAACGCCCCAAAATTTAAAACAAACACGAACCTTCCAAAATAAATATATATTAGCACTCGGCGGCCCAGTCACTACCTGCCGCTGTGATTTGGGGTAACTCATTGCTTCCCCTCTCCAGATACCGGAACTTCAAGGTCGCTCATACCCCAGCCCTTAAGGCCGGTTCAAAGTGTATATTCGAACGCGAATATTCGGACTCGAATACTTTTTGGTCATCAAAATATATGCGGCTTCGAATATAAAACTATGAACCGGAGAAAGATATATTTCTACAATTCACAGCGTTTCCCGGCTGTTAACAAGTATTGCCCGTTGACCTAGGTAAGCAAAATTTAGAGAATTTCTTTAACGTAGTCAATACAATAATAGGTAAACTCAATATTGAACTACTGTCATGATTTAATGTCTGTAAAATAAAAATGAATAAATAAATTAATAAAGAAATAAATAAGTCAATAAATAAGTCAATAAGTGGCCATGCGTTTTAAGTAGAGATGTAACATGCGCGACATTTTGGGGTTCGTAATATAGGCCTACAGCCTATGTAGTTAAATGTGGTGTCAAACTAAAGCTTGTGACAGTAAGCATAATAAATGTTGTAAAAATTATTAACATTTGAATAATTGGTATATAATTAGCATAATTTGCGGGTGGAGGATGATCAGGAGGAGCAATTGAATATAAGTGACCCCCAGTGGTCATATAATGCAAGAGGTCCATTTCTTTTTTCACATTTTTTTTTCAATTCTACTTTAACACCATACAATCATATTCCAGGTAATTTAATTTTCTTTGAGAAGCAATTTTGCATATTTTATTTTCTGTAATTATCAAACACATGGCTAATTGTTATCTAATCAAGTATAACATTATAATTATAATTATAGGCCTATTAATAGTAATGCGTTGAGTTTTTAAAAAGTAATATCCGCCTTTTTTTCTTTCATTTTGAAATGACACACTCGTTACAAAAACAAATCAGCATGGAAAACATTTTTTTTTTCAGAGGCAGATATTTGGTCTATTCAGTGTCATAAAGCTACAAATAGACGATTTTTTTAAATCATTTTTAAATGGCTATTTCTTTTTCAACCTTATTGTTTGTATTTGTAATGTTCACACAATCTGACAATGTCCCAACTTATACCTAATGTGAATCGAGCCATTTAACATGTGCTTGTAGGACAACGATTTTGAATTAAACATGTTAATTGTGATATTTTAATTCCCCTAGAACACCACAGTTAAGCGTCAAGTCCAAAATTGTAAGTGGGTTTTCTTTATTTTACCTCATTATTTCGTTAAAATTACTCGAAAACCCTCCTAAGACTTGTTACTAATATACATTTCATAATTTTGGGCAAAGAATAGCCAAATAGTTGACCGAAATCGTATATTTGCACCAATGTTTGACTGAAATTGTATATTAGCATTACCGCCCTTCGTGGCTTTATTGCAAGCCAAAGTGCTGCTAAACGTGAAACGAGATTACTTGAAATATATATTTGTAGAGTTGAACAAGTTTCAACTCTACGAATATATTTCTGAAATACCTGAATCTGATTGGTTGATGGTCAAGAAGATTACGGCATCCTCAAAGCCTCTTGCTGTAATTCTCTAATCGATATATATTATAGGACCGATCTTTTGAAATCCATACAACTGTGTCAAATGAAATAGTCTCCGATCATAATTTGTGCACGATACAACGTTGATACTTCAGATTTCGGAATTTTATTTAAAGTCATAATGTACGATCTTATAATATGAATTTGGTTAATTTTTTTCAAACCTGATTTTTTGGCATATTTGTAATGTTTACACATGTCACAACTTGCACCTAAATGGAATCAGCCAAATGTGTTGTGTTTGTAGGTAAACAGAGCAAAGTTCGACATAAAGTCATAATTTTAAGAATTATGACTTAATGTCCTCCCATAGAACTGCGTGTTAAATGGCCAAAATAACAAGCAGTGTTTCTTTCACATTACCTCGTTATTTCAGCTCAAAATGGACGGAAACCATTCTCGATAATTATTACTAGTATTATTTTAGCATTTTGATAATATAATGACAAATTTAAAATTTGAAGGAAATCGTACATTAAGCCTTTAAAATATGCATAAATCACCTTGAACAGGTTGAATGCTGGCAAAAGTAGATAAAATAACTATGGGTCGAATTTACATTAATCAGTGTCCTGGGCCAGGATAACAAGTAGGACTCCTTCAGCATTCTAAAACAATACTTCACCAAATGTCCTTGTTTTCATTTTCTCATTTAATTTATTTTTATTTTTATTAATTTCTTTATTCACTGGCTCTGTGGTAAATCCGGTATTGCCAAATATTTCTCGTCCATTACCCGTGTTAATCTATTTATTTATTAAAATGCACCATCTATTAAATTCCTGTAGTACAATGTATAGTCCTAGTGTATTTGATAACAAAGTTGTTTTTATTTTTAATTGAAATTTGGGGTTCCATAGATTTACAAGGGGTCAGTTTTACACGATTTCATATATAAAATATGTTTGGGCACGGCGGAATTAGTATATGATTAAAAATAGACATACTCTTAGGCCCCCTTTTTTAATGGTTGTACATTATTAATATTAATATTAATGTACAAAATGAAAACGAATGTATATATATTTGATAGTCTTGTAAACATTACATTTGATGTTTACTTATAATTATGTCTGGAAAGTCAGGGAAAAAAACTAAGGAGTATCGATATTTCCTGATGAGCATGCAGTGAGTAAAAACATTCGCTCTAAATGTTTGATTTTTTTATGAATTTATTAGGCCTACTGGTAAAGTGCAGAAAAAAACTCCAAACGCACTCTAGGATTTTTCATCAGCAGCAGTAGAAATTTCTCTTGCATAGATTTTGGGGTGATCTCGCTTGGATTTAGCAAACAATGAACCGTTCACTTGTACATTTGTAGGTTATGTTTGTAAGCCTAAATATCATATTATTTGCATAAAACATAACTTACCATCACTACAGCATTGGAATGCTATTGCCTGCCAGGCATTTTCCTTTTTCTGGACGTCTTTATATAGTCCCTTACTTTTATGTCATATAAAATGGGTACGCTTGTACCACACTAATAACATTTTATCAGCCATTTTGGAACTATCCAGGCGTATTTTGCACAACTGTGCAGGTAAATTTTCATTGGGGATTTTTGAAATCATCGTTCGTCGAACGATATTCAGGTGACCTCGAGCCTTTCATATAAATCAATAGTATCTCGCTATCAGTTGCGCGATATTTAATCCGATTCAACTCGGCGTATCATCATATTTTATTCGTTGCCGTATATATTTTGACGTCACAAAAGTATTCGACAACGAATATTCGCTTCTCGAATATTCACTATGAACCGACCCTTAGTAGCTCGATGATATGACCAATTAGTAGGTGTATGCAAATTAAATCTTAAGTGTCATTGAAGGTCATTGACTCATTCACAACAATAGAGGTTATCCACTTCACTCATCATGCTCATGTGTGACTTCTAACAAAAGGTGCTGGTTCCGTAGTATTCCTCATTCAAAACAATTCAATACATGACCTCGGAGTTACCTGCATGACTTTCAAGGGCTATTTTGAAACAGTTATGGTTGAACATTCAGGTACTTCTTTTGAAAGTTCTAAACAAGGTATAGCCAGCAGCAAGTTGTATATGGTATAGGCCTAAATATAAGAAAACGTTTAGGGTTGAAATCAGGTGAAAAATACATCGAATGGGCACGAAACTTCACATTTATGTTCAGAAAGGTGTCTTCTTAGCATGATTTGAAAGGAGTATGGAAACTCCAAAGGGAAGCTGGTGATTTAATTTGTAACTCGAGATCTACCTGTTCAATTTTTTAACCTTTTTACAGAGGGTATGATAGAGGTATTACTGGCAACTCCGCCAAATTACAGCTCAGTAGGCCACGTTTTTCACCTGAAATTATTGACATGAATATTTTGTGCCATTCTTGAGCAGTGCTGAACTCAGCCACTGGCAATTAAGCGCACTGTGGCGATGGACCAATTTTGACTCGCACTTACAGGAAAATGAAATAAGTTATGTTGCTGTAATTTGCAAGATAGTTACAAAATATAATTGGCATTAACTTCCCCAATTTTTACAGAAAAATATTGAAAAATAAAAGAATGGGATCAATTTAGAAATGTCTGTGCAAGCAGTGCACAGTTGAGCTCTCTGCATGTCTGTGGGAGTGTTCTAATCAAGTTGATGGTTCATTGGTCATCCCTACTTTAAATTACTCAAGGTTGTGTTTGTATAAATGATTCAGTTATGGTCATTTTCACGGTAAAGGGTGTAACTTTGGATTTTTAACATTTTAATCCGTAGTGTTCTAATAAAGCCACAGAATTCCATGATTTTTGGCCACATAAGTCATCTAGTTAGCAGCTACCTTGGGTAGCATAATCAGCTTTGGGAGTTACTGCGTTCAGTTTTAGCAGGCTTAAATGTACTTAATATTGCCATTTTGAAAAACTATAAAAAACAGTAACATTTTTGTAAAACCCTGTGTTTTCTTCAGTTAGTTCATGGATAATTTTTTTTTTTTTTTTAGTACAGTCATATGTTCAGTAAACACTGCCACATTAGATTTAATTGTGAACAGCCCTGTATTTTTGAGAACCGGACTTCGATATTTGTCGCTTCGAGGCTTCATTTTCCGCTAACAATTGTTAACAAACTTTGTGGGTGTAGCTTTGGTTCATAATTCTTGGTTATTTCTTCACTTCTTCTTGATTCATAACAGTTGTTATCTTAACTTGAAATGGGTAACAAATATTAGTCGATTTGCAAGCTTTTAAAATTTTTATAAAATCTTGACTTCAAAGAGCCGTTTTTCCGTTAACTTTTTTGAAGCCTCCGAAACAAACTGTTCAGCAAGCTTGTGCAAATATAAATAAAAGAGCTCATACAATCTATTTATCAAAATGTAGCAAAGTAGATCCTCAAGTCACATGTTTTTAAATCGTGGAGATATATATCACTGTTTGAAAATGGGACCCAATACAAACTTTCCGTTAACAATTGAAGCCTCCGAAACAAATGAAGCCTCCGAAACAACAATAAGATTAATTATCATCTATGCATATCTAAATTGGTGTGTTTCATACTGATATCTGCATTGTAATTATTACTTGATATGTGCAGAATGTCATAAATTTAAAAAAAATTTGGACATTATGGTTAATGTTTGAAAAATATACTGATATCCAAAAAAGTCTGTTTCGGAGGCTTCACATGCAAAAAACACCATACTTAACAAATGGGTGAAAAAATTAACATGTGATAAATCTACAATATCTGCCGCATAGAATCAATTATTCAATATACACAAGAAAATAACAGCTTAGATGATCCCAACACTGTTGTTTTCAAAAAAACTACTTCTGCAATGTTTAACAATTGTTAACATGAAGCCTCCGAAACAAAAAAAAATGACTTGCTGTGATAATTAAATTTTGTCACAACTGAAATTCAATACTTAGAAGCAAAGCATGAAAATTGGTAATTGTGGTATTTTTTACCTATTTTTTTATGTCAACTTGTAGTGGTTAGCCAAATATTTTACCTGTGTTGTTAACTGAAGCCTCCGAAACACAAATCGCTTGAATTGCCAATTCTAAAAATAACTCCAATTTCTGTGAAACTTGGCTGGGAGGTTCCTTTCATCAAGTAGTATTTGTACATGAAGTTAGACATTCAAATTATTTTAGGAACCCAATTAAAACTTAAAAAATATGTTTAAGGTTTGGAAATTTCCATTGTAAATGACACTTGGTGTTAAAAATTTTCAAAACTGCAATTACAAACATAGCAAAACATGGTATAAAATTTAACTTATATCTGTTGACTTACTTTGGAATGGGATTTCACATGTATTCCAGCTTTCATGTCATAATTTTCTGAGGTTATGTAAAATACATTTTTCTTGGATTTTAACCAAAATGTTATGGAAATGTCATTTTTTTATTAGAAATCAAAAGGTTTAAGCCTTGAAACATTATTTTACTGGAATTTAAGTTGCTTCTATGCATGATTTCAGTAAACAGAAACATATTTAAGTGATTTGAAATTTTGACCCAAAAAATCAAAAGTTACACCCTTTACTGTGAAAATGACCTTATATAAACACAGCCTCGTGAAAAGGTCATGTTGACATAAATTAATTGACTGTGTGGTATCATTAACAGATTCTATACGCTATAGCAGAACAACAAGCACATACAGGCAAGTATTTTGCCAGTATCAATAAAACTATAATGAGGCTATTAATGTAGCCCAACTGTACGCATACAATCTGGCAATACCGCTAAATCTTAAAGAAATGAAAAATATCTGTTGTAATTTTCGGATTTGCATAAAAGTAATTCTAGTTCATCCAAGTTGTAAAACAATTATTTCTTTTAATACAAACACATTCCTTGGTAAGACAACTTTATAGCACTGTTTGAATATCAACATGAAGTAGAAATGACAAATTTAAATGTACACTATCACCTCTGTAGTTTCCTGATTACATAGACAGCACAGTTATTTTATTTTTATTCTGCAACGCTGTGAGGAAATAAGTATGCCAAAACCCATCATAATAAGGACGAAAATTGCTTTATGATTTTACCCCAAAACACAGTTTTCGATTGAAGATTCTGAAAGTATGGGGATAAAGTTACCCAGAGTAGGGCCTACTAAATTTTGCATTCAGAAAATATGAATCTTCAAAAAATCAGTGACGCGACACACAACAGCGAAAAAAGAGGTGGTTCTCGACAAATATTTAGAGGGCCATATCTTGAAAACGATTTGAAGTTCAAGGCTAAATTTTTGTGTGTATCATTCTGGCCCTAAAACAATGTTTAGGGGGAGTCTCATCAAAATCTGAGGGTGTCACCTGGTAACTTTCTTGAAAAGAGGGTCAGTTGAGACGGAATGACTCGTCAATAACCCAAATGTTTGAGGCTGGCTTGGTGATATTGCTCCTGAAAAAATTCTGGAAATTGAGTACAAGAGATACATGGCTCAAGTGCCAGTTTCTTCCTTTTTTTTTTTTTTGCTTTAAAAAAGGTATGCACAAAAAGTGTGCTGCCTTAAAATCTCTGTGTATATTTGGTAACGATCAATTCGTAGTCCCAGATATGGCTTAATGATGACAATATGTTGTGATGCGATCAAGCAAAATAAGTCTGATGTCAACTCAAATCTAATTTTTAATCAAATTGAAAACTACAGTTTTATATTGCTAATATTAGTAACTAGCGGGAGACCCGCGCTTCGCGCTCGTCCCTGCTAGTTGAGTAACCGGGAGCGGTTAGTAAACGGAAGAGGTTAGTAAACATGGTAAACGGTGATGATAATCATGGTGTCTTGGTGTAGATCATCTTATTCATCCAGTATAATAGTAATGATCATGTTAGCTTGATAATCATAAATATCCAGACCTGTGATAATGTTGTTGCTCGCTCAATCCCTTAGATTACTTTTGAAACAGCTCGTGACAAAATGATTTATTTTAATTTTATCCCAACAAACATAAAACATTAAGGTTAGAAGAGGTTGCTAGAAAACGTTTCAATTTCGGGTTAGGCCTATAGTTTAAAAGTTGCTGCAAAACATTTTAAGCGATTGTTACTTAGCTATAGGCCAATACCAGGATTTAATTGAGGGGCGGGGCATGGAATTTCCTAAATGTGGACTTTCACCCACCCCCAACATTTAACCTTTTCGGGTATACTGAACAGTTGAGCGACCGCTCTGAAAAGTGGATTTTTTTTGCAAATCTGTCACCCAATGACCCCTTTTTCATCAGCTTACACGCAATGATCTCCACGAAATGGCTTCAAGGCCTTTACTTTGACCAAGTTTCCAATTCTGAGGGGACACAACTCCCTGCATGGCGCGTGACACAATATTATGGTTCAATTAAAGTAGAAAGGGTTCTTTTTCAGATCCAATTATTCTGGTACTTACTCAGAAATATTTCAATTCTGTTTCAAAAGGAACAATATTATGGTGCTTCGTGGACATTCAAAAAGGCAGCGGCAAAAACTTCGAGTGTGCCGCCCCCCCCACCCCTTTCCCAAATTCCTGGATCCGCCACTGTCTCAGAGAAGAAGTCAGTCACGTACACATCGAGGCCTCCGTGAGGCCTACGCGCGTAAGCCAACATTAATTGCATCCATACCATGCGCGGCAATGCGCGCGAAACCATGGTGCCGTGTACTCGCAGGTGCGTGACTCGCCACTTGACGCGTTTGCTGCTGTCATGACCTGACCCATAAGGTTATTGACCTCAGCGGCCTAGCACCAGACCATTTTTTTGTTATTTCCATAGTGATTGAATAGTTTTGCAAAAATGAACGTCAGATGGTTTAATGGCAATATGTACCCGATCAATGTACTAATAAATTAGAGCTGAAAGTCAAACCATCTCGGAGCCTATTCGCGAACAAGATTTAGCGACTTCCTTTTATTTATATAGATAATATTGTTTAGCTATATTTAAATTCACGAAACCCGATATGTTTCTATCACTTTTTGTCCAAAATTTATGCAAAGTGTAGTCATCACAAAAAACAAAAACCCTGGATTACATGAAATATTATACATTGTATCTCTCATACCTAACTTTCAGATAGTTAATTGGTTGATTACCATTCACCATTTTTACCATCAACTAACACCGCTTTGATAGGATTTACCATCCAACAACGCATATGCTTGAGGCAGATGCAGTATGTGCTGCCATGCACATGTAGGGAAGAGACGGTGTGTGTTTTAATGCTCTGCGTATAGCCATGCGCTTCAATGGAAAAAGTTCATGTTTTGAAATATTTTCTCAAAATATCAAGAGCTATCTTAAGAACTACTGAATCAATACTAGGCTTGTTTGTACTCATTTTATTGCATTTTTCATGCTGATTGCAAATATGGTCATGAAAATTTACATTTCTGAAATTTTTGAATTTAAAAAAAAAAAATTAAACTTGTCGACTGCAGTCGAAACAAGCGAAAAGAGAGTTAAGTTAGACTCACAGATTTAGTTGGTGTAAATTATTGGAAATATGAATTAAATATCAACAAAACTTTTTGTGTTAATAAATAATGACTATTTATAATTGTTCTTAAAAAGTGAGACAAATATTAACTCTTAAATTGTGTCATACCAAGCCGGTACAGTGAGTGAAATGGAACAATTCATCTTTCACCTTGTGATTATATTAAACCATTTCACTCATAGAGGATTAATATAATTTGTATACTGACACATTCTGACTTTAAACTGATGTTGCTTGATCATCACATTTACACCACATATGAACATGGCTAAAATGACATGTGTACACAAAGACTAGACAAAAATGATATCGCTTATCCACATTTTTTTCCTTTTGCCCATTGATTGAAGGCATGTTGGCCTTATAGGAACCAAAGGTGCCATTACTAATCTTGAAAAATAAATCCAGGATGTGTGATAGTAAATGTGACATCATAACCCAATGTTACCTACGAATACCACTAGGATGCTTTCACTATCGCAATATTAGTCAACCTAAAACAAATGGAATATTCCCATTAATGTTTTTTCATGTAAAGTAGACCACAGGGTGTCAGGAAAATGCTAGCTCAACCAGAAAATATTTGTTTTCATTTTTATGACACGATCAATATGATCTTATTCAATTTATGCTAGTTTATTTTCGAAAATGAAGTTTAAGTCAGTTTCTGTATTTTATTTATCAAATGAGTATGAATCAATTTACATATTGTATAAGAAAGAGTGGGATATCTGTTTTCAGGAATATTAGGAACTATACGCATACACCTAACACTTTATAAAATGATAGGTGAAGAAACCCGGATATTCAGAGGTAACTTGATCGATTTATCAATATCTATATTCAATTTAGAGGTTCAGATTTTGCTATTATGTTAATGAATGAATACAATGGTAGTTTTTAGATCTGTTTCAGATGGTACGTCCAAATGAATAAATGTTATTACCTTAGATCAAAAATATTTTGATGCTTTTAGCAAGATTTTGAACACTTCATTTTGATATACAAGTATAGTTAAACAGCAAATTTACATAATAAATAATTGTTGAATGAATCCGTATATGGGTAATAATATTGTCCCGCTTAAAGTTTTTGACAATTAATTTCCATTGGTAGGGACACTTCATTACACATGTGATGTATTATGCTCTATTCGTAAGTAACATTTCGTGGATTTTCAGGTGGATATCGCAACCAAATCGTCATTTTATAAAGCACTTTGAATGTATTATTTTCTTTATGTGCTTTATTGATACTAGAGACCCTATCATGTATTGATAATGTCAGTTCACAGCGGTTGAATGGGGATTGAAGTAAGAAACAAAGGAACTAAAGTGACTTTATTTTGCTTAATTGCACACAAATCGCTTAAAACCGTTATTATACGGACTTGTGAAGTAGATCTTGGGAGACATTTACGTCTTGTGGCCTTTCGTTTGAGGGCAACTACAATTAGTTTTATACCAGGGTCCATCACTGTGTTGTCTAGATCATGAGACAATGAGAACAGTCGTTTTTTTCCATGGTATTCGTAGGTAACCTTAGCGAAAACATCAAAAGTTACCTTCGAATAAATCAATTTGGACACAAATTACTCAGAAACCAGAAGGTCGGTAAACGTTTCAAATGAAGCACACATGACAGCTGACAAATCCAATTATTTATCCCCTTCTAATCTTCCTCGAATCTGATTTTTTCTTTCAAATGAGCAGACCGTCGTCTATTTCAGTACATATTTTCAACAATTAAGCCGTATTCAGTTTTGCATTTTTTTTTTTTTTTTAAATTATATATATATATATAACGGCATCTTTATAGAGGGTAGCCCAGATCAGTGAACAAAGCACTGCTTTCCACTGGGGCCCTCTTTACATATTAAAATACAAAGTTATAAAAAATATACAAATATTGAAAAATAAAATTTCCTTAATCTTAAATTACAAAGCTCTTAAAATACCAAGAAAAACTGTATAAATTGCACTTTTGTAAATTGCATGCATATCAATAAAATAAAGTCTGCACAAAAAGCAACGCAGCTGCCACAACACGCTAACGAAATAGTTGCTCCCACAATATCCCAACATAAAAAGGAAGGATGATCCACCCACACGCACTCCGATGCCCAATCTATCCAACTTGGTTCAACATCAACAACACAGCAGCGCCCCGATAGAAAAATCCCCGTACTCAAAATGAGCATAAAATGTAGGTACAACAAAATTGAAAAAATTGCATTGATATATAAATAGATTGCAATCTGAGTACAATGATAAAAATATATTTATTACAAAAACTTAGCACAGCAAAAACCAAATGTTACTAGTACAAAATAAACCTGGGTGTGATTCACTCATGAAAAGCCATCGGACATCCCACAATTGCACAAAGACACAGGAGGCGCCGCACATGACCGACTCAAAATGCAGAGTGCTACCATTGACTTTCACAGTGAATCAAGCTAAAGCCTATTAAATTAAACAAGAACCCATAACCATCAAAATTACCATCAAAATCTTACTTATAACCAAAATGTTACTTAAGACTATTTAATTTAAATAAATACATTGGCTTCACCAGTAAAGCCATACATGTACGCACGGACGAACCCCTACACAAATGTCATGTAAGTAAAAGAAACCCACACTAATCAAGCAAAAAACCCACCCCAGAACCATATGCAACACCTACTAAATCATGCAAAACTTTAAATAAGTAAAAGTAATGTTAATAAGCTTATCAGCAGCACCTACATATACCTACAGCAGTAGTCAATGTGGGGGAGAATGATTGCATTATACAACATGGTCATTGTTTTCTGATCTATATAATACCTCAGGCGTCTTAGAATGCCAATCTTTTGCGAGATCTTATTTGCAGTTTATTTAACATGGGTATTCCATTTCAAATGTGAGTCAAACCACATGCCTAAGTATTTGAAAACATGTACATGTTCTAATTTTTCATTGTTAAGTTTGACGATTATGAGTCCAAGGCCGTAACCACTGAGCCACCGTGCCCTCTATGACATGGGCCATAAAATAGCTTTGTATTATTAGGCAGGTCATGTTCATAACTGCTGGATTGAGACCAACTATGGGTCATGAAGTACAATTGGAACCATAAAGATGTTTGCCTTCAACTTCCTAGTTTCTATGCAAAGATATTGATGGGTGGTTCCTCAAACTAGATAACCCTAACATCACTAGGTACGGGAAGTGAAACTGTTTGCAGCTACACAAATGAGTGGTTTTATTCAAACAAGTATAACTTGGGTTTGCTGCAAGCAATATTACAACAATGTTGAATTTACTCTTTCCAATGATATTTTCATTTGCATCGTATTCCTTATACATCTGTAGTTACAGTCCTTCAAACATGAGTTTACTTCTTTTTGCCCTAGGCTTAAACTGTTGCATTTCTAATTAACATAAACATACAGTGGATATTCAATACAGGAAGCTGTTTTGATGATGAAAAGGCAACTTGGTGCAATCCCACAAATCATGGAGTGGATTCCACAGGTCTAGCAAATATATTTATTTCCTTGGAAGAGAAGCTAAATTTCCCACAAAAGTAGCAATATTCCTAAGCATTTATGTTTTGAAGAAGTAAACTTTCCCTCAGAATGCTCCTTGCAAATAAACAGGTACACCACTCGCACATGCACTACACACCAGTAACATACTGGGCAAAATAATTCTGAGAAGAGCCAAAGGGAGTCTTCCCACTTTTCCATGTATACTTACTTTTACTGGGACAAACGCATGTGAAGCATGTGAAAATTTACAATTTTAATACTAAATTCGGCCAAAATTTGGTTAATTTTCATCTGAAATAGGTCAAAAGGAAAATGCACATCAAAAGTGTCAAGTATGGTCAATTTTGTCCCAGCTATAGTAATTCAAATAGGGAGGGGTGAGTCGGTGACTTCCCTAGCCTCCTGCCACAATCCCCTGGTCAGCATGCCACTGTCAAAAAATGCCAATTTGATATGACATATTATGGAATGTTGGAATTGTAATCATTCTTAGATGTGTTCATTTATGATGGTCAGCAAGAAGTTTTTTACTTGTCGCCATCATGTGGTAAATGGCATCAAAATGGAATAGAAGAATTGATGTAAAAATATGCAGCGATTATATGAGACAAGCAATCTTTATTGGGAAAATCTTTGGTGAACAGATTGTATTCTCTATAATATAAATAATCATAATTATGTAAATAGGTTATATCGCTCATTCTACAAAATCCGGTGCCAATCCACTGTAAAAATTGAAAAAATAAAAGTTGTTCAAAAATACCTGCTTTTTGTGTTTTTTAAGAGTAAATGTATCACTACTTTCAGATGTAAAAAATTGCCAACACCACTTGCATATTTTTCTTTCAGGAAGTCATGATGTTTTTTAACACTAAAACTCAATATAATGTGAGCTACGTTACCGACTACAAAATGGGCTGGTTTTACTCAATCCAAGGTCATAAAAAGCAAACTAAAGATCACTTGAGTGAAATGTAAAACAGATTTCACCATTTCATGGAAGTTTTGAAGATGCGTCAATGAGTGTGTAACGTAGCTCACAGTAACGTAGTTCACTGGTTTTTAATGTGATTTGCGAACGTTAGAACGTTATGTCGGTTAATTCTAATATAAATGGGCTTCGACCACTGGTAGCTTTCACAATTAGGAAGTACGTGTAATACAAGTACATACTATAGAATCCTGGTAACGTAGCTCACCAATCTTAACATGGTCGGTCGAAATTTCAATGTTTACAACATTTCTATGCCAAAAATGCTACAGCATCACAATTTTTACTGTGATTTTTAAAAACCTATGAGTGTTTCCTTTCAAAAACCGCAAATTACATTGATACCTCTGTTTTACTTCTTTCCAATAACATGTGTTAAAAAGGGTAACGTAGCTCACAGCGCTTTTGGTGGAAAGTGCAATTTATTTTAGAATTACACAAAGACGTTTTAATCACTAAAAAATAATGTTGATAAACAATATGATGGTGCGTTATCTAATTAAAAAACAACAAATATGTAAAGAAATCGCATTTATTCAAAGAAAATATTCAGGGTTAGATGTGACACTTGAGCAGTGGAAACGCATTTTTAGCGATTTTTGAGCCTTTGCAATGGTTAATCAGGCTGAAGAAAGCATTTAAAGTATGGAAAACTATATATGTCCGTGTAGATCTCGTTGAGTTCTACCAGGAAAACAACATATTTGATGCCCTAAATGCTTGACAAAGTGTTTGTGGACCAAAGAATGGAAAAAAGGCTATTGGCACCGGATTTTGTAGAATGAGCGATATATCCACACTTTCATACACAGATTTAACATACATCATAAGTTTTACTTAAAATGGAGACTTTAAAGGTGAACCTCATTGAAAATAAAGTTATATATCAATGGAAAGCTTATGATATCAGGATATTAAAATAATTTTTTCCGGTTTTTTTTGATGGCCAATAAAGCTGAAAAATTAAAAAAATGAATTAATTTTTGGTCTTTTTTAATGCGCCCAAAAAGCACCTAAATTAATATTCTTTGACCTTGAGAATGCTCGTGACGTAAGCTCAGGGTTCACAGTCACTTGATCCTACTCTGAAACATGTAAACAAGACTTGCTTCCTGTACAAGCTGCCCGGCAAGTCTGATTTTCACAATAAAGCTTGAAATGAGAAGAATCTTCAAGTTGCTGATTCCTTCTATATATATTAGAAAAATTAGAATTATTGTCAACACGAAAATGTTCCGTAAATTTTGGACAAAATCAGTCATAACTGGCTGAGTATAACTGGGTAATTGAGTTTGAATTTCGCTGGGATCAATTCCATGCGCAAATGATTGCTGCTACCGTATACCGTTCATGTCATGGACTGAATAAACATGATCGAATAACAAATTAAATAACTTGTTTGTGACATTCCTTATTCTTGATTCATTTAAAAATATCTGATTTTTAAAAATATCGTCTTGTAGTAATCAAAAAATTAATTTAAAAAAACGCCGATTTCATGTAAGTAAAAGAAACCCACACTAATCAAGCAAAAAACCCACCCCAGAACCATATGCAACACCTACTAAATCATGCAAAACTTTAAATAAGTAAAAGTAATGTTAATAAGCTTATCAGCAGCACCTACATATACCTACAGCAGTAGTCAATGTGGGGGAGAATGATTGCATTATACAACATGGTCATTGTTTTCTGATCTATATAATACAGAATTAGAAATTAGAATTATTGTCAACACGAAAATGTTCCGTAAATTTTGGACAAAATCAGTCATAACTGGCTGAGTATAACTGGGTAATTGAGTTTGAATTTCGCGCTGGGATCAATTCCATGCGCAAATGCTGCTACCGTTCATGTTATGGACTGAATAAACATGATCGAATAACAAATTAAATAACTTGTTTGTGACATTCCTTATTCTTGATTCATTTAAAATATCTGATTTTAAAAATATCGCCTTGTAGTAATCAAAAATTAATTTAAAAAACGCCGATTTCATCAAATCCAGCCCATAAAGGTTTTCATATCTAGCGCATTATCGGTAATACATTCCCCGGTACATTCTTTCCACACAATCACGATTGAAAGAAACAGATACTTTATTATAAAATAAATACAATTTAGGCTTAGTAGACCGTTATTTGATGGAATTCTGAAATCTGAATAAAATTAAAATATTGTCACTTGTGTCACGATTCTTTTAATGATACTACCATCAGTGTACTGAAAAAGTGAAACATTCATGTTTTATGGATTACCGAACACGATCGTAAATTGCTGCTTTTATGCTGAAGAAATTACAGGCAGCCGCTACCGATCAAGGTGGGCAAACACAGCGACTTCGCCGTCTCTCCGGTAGCACAAGTTCAAGTTGCACCGTGTTTCAGCAGATTTGATCAATCGTTCCCTTATATTTGGAACATCTACAGGAATAAATTTTGCTGATGAAGTAGCAATAAGTTGGAAATATCAGAATGTGAATATCAAATCGGTCATTTTGTCTGCAAGTACAGTACGTTACAGTCGCGGATACGGAACACTTTCGGCGACTGAGTGAGTTCACCCGCCCAGATGTATCTCACGAGTTCGCCTATCATACATGCCCGGTTGTAAAGTTAAGAAATAATTAAAACATTCCCGTACATGTACTTTATTCTATTCCTTCATTTTCTCATTGTGATAAGTTCATCTCAACTTGGTGTGACGATCTGAACTGGTAGCACTAGCAGTTATTTTTGCAATCTGTTTTCATTCCGGTTCTTCGCTAATCTTTGCTCTTCGTGCTTTACTGTAATATTCCCTGCATATCGTGGATGGCTTGGCCTATCCCAAATCACCCCGGCCAGCACTTTTCCCATTTTTTAATCCACACACTTTATCCAGGAACTTCATTCTTGATTTGATCATGATGTTTCCTTCATTATTCTTATTTTATTGAAGATATTTTTCATGTAAAGTAAGTTGGCAATGACCGAGTTCGTGCATTGGCCCGATGCATGCCACAGTAATGCATGGACATTGCACACCCGGAAGTAACTGTGTGTCCCCGTGTTGACGTCATCATCGAAAGCGCCCAATTCGCACGATTTCGTTTTGTAATTTAGGGGGTGCCAATATCCAATCTTTGCATGGAGATTATGTCTATCCTGGTGCGTTAGGCAAATAAAAAATATTCTTTTCTGCTTCCTGGCATCATAAGCTTTCCATTGATATATAACTTTATTTTCAATGAGGTTCACCTTTAAAAATATGTATAATGAACAATATCTTCCATGCTTCATTTAGTGCCTATAGGCCTATTTATACGGTCAATGTTTTATGTAACAGTAGTACAGTACTCATTGCTTTCTTGTTGGAGAAAGTAGCATAAAATGGTTTTCCCAGCAAAAACAGAACAGAAAATGTTTCAATTTGGGGTTATATAAAGGTATAAAACGTTCTGATAACGTTCAGAAAATATTTTTGAAAACTTGAAAAAATATTTTGCTATAACAGATTGACAACACTTTTGAAATGTTGTAGTGTTTTTTTTTAATATATAAGTTTTAAAATGTTTCATGACCTTTTTATAAGGCAGTATAAAATTAATGTTTTGGTTCTCGTCCCTCCCGCCTCAATTTCTGGGGTTTGTCAGTTTTTTTGGTTTTTTAGATTTGTCAGTTCTTTTAGACTTTGGAATGATTTATGAAATCTTCATACATATAAATAAGGTTATTAGATAATAAGGATCACTTCCAAGTCTGTTTGGGGTATTCTAGGGGGGGGGGTTATCCCTCAGAATCTCACATTTGAAAAAAATAGGGGGCCTCATCGTTTCCTAGAGCACTGTTGGAAAAGACTGAAAACTACTGACAATGCTAACTTTACATTGGGGAAAAAATCAAAACCTCCCTCCCTCGTCAATTCATGAAAATAATCTTGTGGACGAGAACCAAACCATTAATTTTATACGGCCTAACCTGACATTTAAATGTTATTAAAACATTTTTACCAAAACCAAAACACATTTATAACATGTTTATGTTGTAAAAACATTTTTGTGTTTGCTGATTTCTCACATAGACCTGTTTCTGAAGCATGGTGTGTTATTGGCAAAGAATGTGTAGGTCTATGAATACTGTCCATATTGTAGGACCATCAGTGTTGAAGCAGAATAGGGCTGTGAATAATTATGAGCCCTAAATTTTACCAAAAGGGGTGGGGCAAGCGATTTTTGACACACATTCATGGGCGCCTTTTTAAATAAAATTCTCTAAAATGCTTAGGATAACAGTACGGAACCGCTTAAATGAGCAAATTGTCCAGCTCTCCGTGCTCAGAATATATATCTACACCGTTTGCAAATTGGGATCCCAACAATTTAGCATGTGCAAAGGGGGGGGGTGTAAAGATTTTTTGGAGGCCGAGAAGGAGGGCAAGCATTTGGAAATTTTACCCATCAAGGGGCTCATAATTATTGCACAGCCCTGAAATGAATTACCATACAGTTACAGTAGTAACAGTACACTGATATAACATTGAAGTTATGAAACTTAAAGTCACACATTTGAATGTGACATGAATGAGTGCAAATTATTGTTTGGGAAAAAATAGCACCAAGCTTTTGCCCTTTGAAATTTGCAGGGGAGCTTTTAATCGCTCTCCTTGAGTGCTACAGGAGAGAACTAGGAGAATATTATTGCTGTACTGTATATTTATGTTTATTATTGTTACACCAAAGGTAGGCGAACAATAAAGAGCTCTCCTCAGCTTTATTTGAGGGGAGTGATGGGGAGCAATCGCTCTAGCTCTCCTCAAATGGCAAAGCCTGTAGCACACCACTATAATTTTGTCACCCTCATAAAATAACTCTTGTCGGTCATATTTGCTGCTTTTGAGAAAAGTTGAAAACAAAAACTTGCTTGACTTGGGCAATTGTTCTCTTGATATGGCTACACCACTTAAGGGATACAGTGAAAATGCCTAATTCACACACTCTTAGGCATGTTGCAGAGCTGACTTGGGCAAAAATCTGAAATTGGTCATTATGACTTTTTTAATTAGGCAATTATTTTATGAGTGTGACAATTTGTGACCTGTTCCAGCATAGCAGGAATAAGTCAAAACTTGTGTCCATTTTGTTTGTTTTTTGTACCATGTATACTTTTATTTAGTTTGAAAGTGTAAATTACCAAGGATTCTATTTTGACAAATATTGAAAATGCAATTCTGAGAAATAGAGCAATGAATACACACCTTTTTATGTTTACAAATGTAATATGTAATTATTCCTTTTGTATTTTTGTTTGTTTCTATTCCATCCTTGGCTGTAGTTTATAAAGGCGCTTAGAGCTTTCATTCGATTATGTGCAGTATAAATTGTATATGTATGTAATACAGCACCCAGATGGCATTGAGATAATTCTCTACATTTATAATTCAACATGCAACAATTATTATTAATTGAATAATCCTCTTTTTGATCCATCTTTTTTGTTATCACAATTAAACAATCAAAATGTTAGTTTATCATACATCATCTGCTGACATGTTCTTGGTTTTGTGGGTCACAATTACTTACTCTACAATGAAGTGGGTTTTTGTTTTAACTTTTGATTGTGAACTACATTGTGAACAAATTTAAGGGCAGCTTCTATCTGATTGTGACACTAGAGACAGGTTAACATGTACAATAATATCAAAAGTCATATGTATGAAATATCAGTTTGATCCAAACATGCTAAAGGAAGTACTTTTGAATATTTTGTTATTATCATCATCTGCAGCCTGATGGGAAAGTAAGAACACAATCGCAGAAATACTTGCATCTATACTTGCATTTATATACGCATGTCTGTGAAGTTGTGTGCTTTTATATAAGCTTGCCCATTTTCGTATGTATTTTATTGTTTTTTTTATCCCTATTTAGGCCAGTATGTCAAGTCCAGAATCCTTTGGCCTGGTTGGATCAGATTGTACCAAATATTTGATATTTCTTGTATGCATACATACTTGTATGTATTTCATTCCTTCTGTTTACTGGGGTAGGATGGTATTTTCAACAGTTTAATTGTAGATGTAATATTTCATTTGACTCTAATAGCATATCAGTTACCAGGCCCGTACGCGGGATTGGGGGGGGTGCAATTTTTTTTAAAGTGGACCTTTTCCAGGACACTGAGGTGGGGGGGGCAATTTTATGAAAAGTGAACCTTTTCCCCAAAATTTGGACCTTTTTTGATCAAAAAAGCATACCCCTCTGTGTATGGGCCTGTATGTTACTTTAATAAATCAATTTGGAAAGCTAACAAAGATTACGTTTCAAAGTGTCTTGACTTGTGTGTACTAAGAATCATTCATTTTAAGTTTATTAAACTACAAGAATGGAATTGGTGGGTACATTATTCACAATAAGGTAATTTGGTAAAGATGACAAATTGAACGTTAATTAACCCTAACCGAGCGGGAGCTCACTAGATCTCACTATTAAAACCACTGCTCATGCATGCATTCCACGTGATGTGATAATGCAATCAGCCTAAGTGATATATACCCAGGGAATCGCTGGCCGGGCCAGCATAACCCGTGTGGGTACAGGTTGGTGATCTTCTGCGTGGCATGCCAGGGTTCCGAGGTTCGAATCCTGGGGGTACCAAGTGACTTCTTTGTTCATCTTCTCTCCTTTTTTTGTTTCTTCTTTCCCTTCCAATATAAATTAAAAAAAACCCATGGGTTCGGTTAGGGTTAGTTAACATGTTTTTCCTAGATTTAGGCCTTCTTAACCCTAATCGAACAGGAGCTCACTATAAATCTCACTATTAAAACCACTGCTTGTGCATGTATTCCACGTGATGGTGATGACGCAATCAGCCTAAGTCATACATACCCAGGGTCAGCGTAACCCGTGTGGGTACAGGTCGGTGATCTTCTGCATGGCATGCGAGGGGTCAGAGGTTCAAATCTCAGGGGGTATCAAGTGACTTCTATGTTCATCTTCTCTCCTTTTTTGTTTCTTCTTTCCCTTCCGATAGCAAAAACCATAGGTTGGGTTAGTTAAACAATTTTTTCATAGTTTTTGCAGCTAACCTGATCGACAGCCTCAATCTGCCTCATTCCCCACCTTTTCCTATCAAAATGGAGATTTTGGCATCAGAAGAAAGCTCATATTTTTCTCATAATCCCAGTGGAATTTTAGCCCCAAATTATATTCCATTTAGATGGTATGAATGAAAAAGTGATAGCCTCATCCCCAATGTGGTATACCACAAATACCATTCTATTGGCCATTGTGAAACACGTTTTTACTTCTAATATCAATACGGCTAGTGCAATTTACCTCAAAACTTGGGAATTGGATTATTGTGGTACATGCCTCAATGTGAGGTACAAAACACAATGCGAAAATATCTGACCACCTACCTTTAAGAGGATTTGAAGAATTGTTATTGGCTTGTTCTTGATGTGCAAACAAAGTGCATCAACAGATACCAGATGCATGCTTTTTTACGGGTTTAAAGCAGTGTAAGATTTCTGACCAATTTTGATTTGTACTTTTATTTACAGTGGCATAGATTTCTTTTTGACATTTGGGGGATGGGGTTTGAAATAATTTCTAGAACTATAGTGAATCCAGCAGATAGATTTGTCTTTTCAGGTCCGTAAAAAGTGTGGAGAGTACAAAGCTGTAGCCTATTCAACTTTCTCAGCATATAGCTGTTATCATTCATAACATAACTGTAGCATAGTCAACTTTCCTAACACAGCTTTAGCCTAGGCGATTCTGTAACACTAATGCGGCCTATACACGATCAATTTGATTTATCAATATCAAAGACCCTAGATTTACAAGAGTGTATACAAAATCTGCCATTGTGCCCTGTACACACAAACATAAATTGTGATTTTATTGTCCAACCGTCAATAAAATCAGACTAGATTAGATCTCTTCAATAATATTGAAGAGAAATAATATTTTATATCCAATCTTGCATCTAGGGTCCCCAATATTGATCAATCAAATTGAATACCTGAGTGGAAGAAGGGCCCAACTCCAATTTTTTACAAAAATGAGTTAGACCCAGCATTTTATTGCCAGCAGACTGTTCTTCCTTATGTGTGAAAGATGAGCCAAAATCCACTCTCTAAATAGTCTTCCATGTACACTTAATCATAGTTTTCATGGAAGAAAGGCCCAACTCCATGGAGTTGGGCCCTTCTTCCAAAAATATAGGGTTAAAGAGGAATTTTGTTCATCCATGAAATCTGCTTTTCACTACCATAAACTTTCTTGCTAACATATTACATGAGTTCTACTTGTGCAATTAATGGTGATTACCTAATTTCTGTAGCTATTTATAACACGGAACTGGCACTTTCAGTATATTAGTGGAAGAAGGGCCCAACTCCAGCTCGTATTAAGACCTGTACCGTCGCCATGGAAACATCATATATAATTTCCTAACACAGCTTTAGTATGTAATATTGTATGTTCATGTATTAAAGGTCCACTGAAGATGAAAACATTCTGTCTATAAAACTTTTCCAAATATTAAGTTTTTTCTTAATATCTCAAAAACAGTTTTGATGGAGTTGGGCCCTTCTTCCACTCAGGTATTCAATTGATTGTGTATGGGCTGCAAAATAAAGCCATCAATAAAGTTGATGTGACTAAGTGCACTATGCCATGTGGTAATGGATGATAAAGCAAGCAAGCCCAATTGCTGTTAAATCATTCGAGAAATCGTGAAATACACAATGACCATATTCACATTGCAAGAGGCTAAAGACCGACATACACAAGGCAATTTTCCAAGCAATTGCCTGTTGCACACCTTGCAACAAGATTGCTCCGTGTATTTTGGATTTGCAAGGAATTAATCCCCGAGCATCAGGCAAATAAATACCCCAAGCAACAGGCGAAAAAGGTAGAGACATGCTCTACTTTCAAGGTTGTTGCATGCAATCTAACCTCCTCCAGCCAATCAGCTGAGTGAACTCCGCTGGTCACTGCATTCATTTGGGAATGTGTAGGGACTAGCTTGATTCACCATCCACAACATGATAATGTGTGCACATGCTACATTATAATACACTTGTAGGCCTATGTTGTTGTTGGTGGTGGTGTTTAGCCCTTTTGATCTTAGTTTTCCTTAGCCTTTTCTTTATGGAAAATTGTATAGATATACAGGAGAGGATGACAATCTTTTGCTTTCAGGACAACACATGAGTCATTTTGATATGATTACGAAAATCATTAACCACTACTTATGTTTTGAGTATATCCCCAAACCTATGACCACGCTCAAGGAATTGCAAGGCCCCACATTGCTTCATGTATTTTGATCAATTGCTCAGCTTTATGGTCAGTGAGCACATAACTCACCCACTAAGTATAAATGGGCCTTGCAATTGAAATTGCCTTGTGTATGTCCTCTCGTGTATGTCCTTCTTAAGGCTATTTGATGGAGACAAATTTGCTTATTATGTGACTAATCAATGTTATATACACCATGGAATCCATTCTAGAGACAATATTTCAAGATTATGTCTTCACTCACACCTCTGACCTTCAAGATCCACATTCAGTATTTTTAGAGCAGATCTGTGTGAACATTTTCTTGGTTAACAGATTTAGTATAGTGAGATTGATTTCACATGTCCAGAGTCTTCGTATAAATCTATGTTACTTAAAGTATCAAATAAGGCAAATATGTTAGCAGAGTCCATTCGATCTATTGTTCCTGTGCAGGTATGTGCTAGTATGATTAAAGAATCTATTGAAGACTATGACTTTGTCTTTAAGATAGCGTTTGTGATGCTCAAAACTGAAACCTTCATGCAATGATATGAAGTTATTTGATCCTATACTTCAGTTTTTTTGGGTATTTGTGCAACTTGAATTCAGAAAGCTATACCCAAAAGCTTACGTAAAACTTTAAATACCATCAATTTACCCATCATTGATTTACGCAAAAGACTGGATGTGAAATCAATCTTATATACTACCAAATTGGTTAATGTGATCACAGAAAGCACTCAGCCCATAGCCCCTGCCAAGTCTTTTGAGCTCCAAACACTGAATAGCTCCCCCGGATTCCGGCTGTTAAGACCCCCTTTTCCAGCATCGCTGTCACCCAATGACCCCATATATTTTTACAAACACATGCTCTGTCACCCAAGACCCCTATTTTTCCATTTGATCTGTCACCCAAAGACCCTTACAAGTTCAATTTGAACAGCAACTTTCATTTATCACTGATTTTTTTTTTTTTTAGCCATTTAGAACTAGTAATTCTATTTTCGTGCTTTTTTCGGCGCTGTTTCGGCTCTCAACAGTAAACTTCATTTTAAAAACAAGGTCATGTTCTCACCTAATGACCCCATATTTTTTACATTTTGCTCTTACCGAATGCCAAAATCATGCTCTCACCCAATTTTGCTCTCTCTGAATACCACTTACTGCAAAAGTGTCAGCCCTACACCTATATCCATTCCCGGTATCCATTTCATATTCCCCCAACCAAACATTTTGCCTTGGGGTAAATGAGCGTATTACCTACAAACTACTCACATTCAGATATATAAAAGTAGACATGAAACAACACCACTGTACATACAAATCTCCTAAAATCTCACACATTTTCTGATGGTATGTTCCTACGATCACATGCTGATGGCAGTCTGCTTGAATATAATAGAACTCACACAACATATGGGGATAATGCCTTCTGCAATTCTGTGCCAGCTCTCTGGAACCAATTACCTGTAAAACTTTGTACTTCACCTAGTCTGGCCACTTTTAAATCTAATCTGAAAACCCATTTGTTTCCAAACTAAGTTTTTATTTTTATTTAAGTTGCACATTTTATTGTAGCCTAAGATGTAGTGTAAGTTGTACTTTTAAGATCATTGTAAAGTACTTGTTCATACTTATGCTAAGGCACTATATAAATTCCGTTTATTGGGGTACAATAGAGAGCTCCCTCCTCTAAAAATCCCAACAAAAATTGCTGGTGGGATTTTTATGGTAGTGCACTTTTAGTTTGTGCTTAAAATTTCAGTTATGTCAAGGGAGCCCAAGACGCCATTAGGCGAACATTTACGGTATGTTGTGATTGCCGGAGACATCCTTTAAGGAACCATTTATTTGATGAATAGAATACATTTGGATACATTTCAAAATTCCCAAGATTACATCCAGAAGTTAATGCAGAAAAAATATGATATAAACTTATTAAGACAAAGAGGAGACATATTTATATAGTGTGCTATCAAATCTCGTGGCTTATCGAAACATCTTGGCTATAATAGTCTCTATAAGCCTACCTTCCTTGGAGTCAGTAATTTAGATATTGTTTTTTATTGTATTTCTAAATGTAATGATGAGATCATGAGAAATATAGAGAAGTAAACATGTTCAGAAAGGAAATGCAAGGAATCCAACTAGCATAACAGATTCCTGCAAAAATTTAGTTTTTAATAAAATCTCAAAATTTGATTTTACTTTACTGACTTGAAGAAGGTATTCCATTTAAAATCTACACTACTCTCTAAATGTGAAAGAGTGAAAAACAGCTCAAAAAGAGTGGTTTTTCCACTCCTCTTTGGAGCTGTATGAGTGACCACTCCTTTTAGAGTGAAATTCACTCTTCAAAAAGAGTGAGGTAATTCACTCGAAAACAAAGAGTGAATAAAATCACTCTTTAGTGAGAGTGAATTTCACTCCAAAAGGAGTGGTCACTCATACAGCTCCAAAGAGGAGTGGAAAACCACTCTTTTGAGTTAATAGCTCTGAAAGAAAGAAGTGAATGAGACTGACAAAAAATAATCACAGAAATAGGCACAAAATGTTCATTCATTCATGTATTTTTTTTTGAGCAAAGGAATTACAACACAATAAGTGTTATTACATGTTAATTAAGATTAAAATGGTAATTTTGGCATGATTAAAAGCTTAGTGACGTAGGACTATGGGCCTAGCATCACACATGCAGATAGACGTGCTGCAGTATATAAACATGATAAATTAGAGACTGGTCAGAGATAACAGGCCTATGCTTTGGCCTGACCCTATAGCCTAAGCCTAACTAGAGGCCTATAGTCCTCTGACTTTTGGCATCACACATGCAGATATAATGTGCTGCAGTATATAAACATGATAAATTAGAGACTGGTCAGAGATAACAGGCCTATGCTTTGGCCTGACCCTATAGCCTAAGCCTAGCTAGGTATGGCCTGGCCTTGCTGCATGTGATCCTGTGGCTACTGGTATGTATAGCATGACTAGCGCATCGGACTCGGAGATGTGATCGGGTACATACTAACAATAAAAAGGCTGACGCAGTATAACAAACATTACAATTATTACACAAGTACACTCAATCATTTACAGGTTTATGAAGTAATACATGTACCAAGTATGCATAGCAGTGCATGAGTGTGCTACCGTAATGCCGGACCGACAATGTGAATCAATGTGTTCAACAAATGAAGAAGCTTCATGGGTACAATTATCACCTTTGAGACAGTAACATCAGATTTTTAGTTGTCGATTACAATCTTCAATGATTCAACATATAAATAAAATAGTTCAAAGTATACTTACCAACTAAAATATTGGCTATTTCTTCGCCAAACTGCTACTGACACCTCCACCGCCATTGCTGCAACGACTATTCGCCGAATGAATAATCACAATTTTTTCGTGGCTCTCAGCGTGAAAATCCGGCTTTCTGATTGGCTGTACGGACTGTGTATTCGCGCCGCGCAGAGTGATTGTAATTTCAGTCTGAAATTGAGCGGTAATTTTGGATCACTCTGTAAGGAGTGAATCTACATTGACCGAGTAGAAGCTTTTTTTTCACTCTAAAAGAACGACTAACCGCTCGAATAGAGTGAGAATGAAATCACTCCAAGTTCCGAGTGAAATTTTCACTCTTTTACATTTAGAGAGTACCCCTGTGGAAGATTTGGGAAATATCTTCCACAGGGGGAGTATGTTTTTCAAATGTAATTACTCAGAGTTAATCATTTTGAAATCCATACTCCCCCTATATTATGGCTTTACCTATATGTGAAGCTATGTGACGTGTCATGTCAAAAGCAGTCACTTTTGGGCAGGATCGTAAATGGAGAAATAGCCAAAAATCTGCCCAAAGTAAATTTTTCACAATTTGGGTTTGTTTCAATTAATGATATTATTGATGTTAAAAATATTGTCTGATAGTTTCAGACCAGAATATAAATGGCATCTTGTATTTTTTGAGACACGTTTTAAGGTAAATCCTACTCTCAACATTGTCAATAATATTTTTAAAGGCCGATATCTCAATTTCCAATTTTATAATACCATAACTTACGAACTCAATACCTTCCCTTAGGAATGTCCAATTTCATGGGGAAACAGCGTTGTGGAGCAAAATATCTCCATATTTAAGATATGTAAAAACCTCAAAATTGATAACCTACCCAAAAGTGTCTGCTTTTGACATGACACGTCACATATCTTCCACAACTGGAGTGAGTATTTCAAATGGAAGTTACCTAATTGTCTATTCTATTTGAAACTTACATTCCTTCTGTGGAATACTTAAGCTAAATCTTCCACAGAGGTAGTGTGGATTTTAAATGGAATAGCTGTGTACAATAATGTAAGCACGGTACCATAACATAGATTTGTTAATATTTATATTTTGATCTGCACTCTAAAAAAACAAGCTGGCAATTCTGAGTTCCACCAAATAGTGGATATGCCGTAATCATTATATTGCTTAAATCCGTAATGTGTTTCTCTACCTATAACATAATAATTTTGTATATTAGGATATTTGTATATATTTGGTATGGAACAAAGCAAATAGTGCTTGGTAACCACAGTAATAATGTCTTAAGGAGGGATCTGAACATGTTCATGTGTTTACTTATCTTCAAAACTTGGACACAAAGGATCTGTCTTTTTTGTTGTTGTTTGATTTCCACCAAAGAATTTTTTTATGATTTATACCAAATATTTTGATGCTTGTCGTTCCTTTTTTTTATTCAGTTATGAATATGACAAATTATGACCTATTATTTTTTTATTTTATGAAACATGTTTTATTTATAATCTGGTACAGCATAATGTATCCAGTGAACCTTCAAATAAGCACTCCAAACTTTTAATTTTACCAAACGAAGTACTATTATACCTCGAAACTAGGGAACAAATAATCATTTCCTAATGTAAAAACACTGATTTTTATTATAAAGCTCATAACCTCATATCACAGGGCATTGTTCAGAAACTGATTTTGACTAGCCTCATATTACAGGACCTAGTTCAATCTGCTATTGACTAGGCCTATACATGATTATATACAACCACATAGCCTCATACCACATTCAATAGCCCTTCACGGACCTCAAGATGTTTGATTTTATAATTTCCTAAGAGTTTTAATACTAAGTAACATTATATAACTTCACTTTGAGTGACCGATCACAAGTTGACATTTTTGGGGCCAAATTCAACTTGGCGCCAAATTCAAATAATGTGCTATCTACTGTAGATAACAAACATAAAGGCTGCTGGAGCTCATGACACGGGCCTTGGATCAGGTAAACTTACCTTATGTGTGTGTAGGAGGGGGGGGGGCAGGCTAAACTTATGACAGACAGCAAGACAGACACACAGATATGACAAAAACAAAAAAAACATGACCATAAAGGCAATGCATGAATTATACAAGTGTTGAATTATCTTTGATCATGTTAGTGAAATCATAAGCTTAGCCTAGCCCCCCCCAATCCATGCAGTTTCATAACAGTGCCACCATACCGATGTTTTCTCCATCTCCAATTTGGCTGCCTGTCATAATTATAGCCTATCCTACACACACACCCCCACACAAGGTAAGCTTACCTGTTCATGTATTGATCTAACAGTGCCTCTATACTGATATTTCTCCAAGTCTCCAATTTCGGGCCATAACTATTGTTATTTCACTCCAGAAAATTGATTTCAATTCTATTCAAATTCAATTCTTTTTACACCTGGAGTCTTGCTATTCAATTCCAATTCAATCCACCTTGCTTTAGAATTAATTCAATTCGATTCCAATTCAATTTTTCATTTTCAAAATTATTTCAATTCAATTCCAATTCAGTGCAGTGAAATTAACAGCTAATCGATTTCAATTCAATTCTGAGCATTCATTTCAATTCCAATTCAATTCCAATTCCAATACAGTTGCAGTTTGTGTTAATTGATCAAAATTAAGGCACACTGCAAAAACTGCGTCGAGAGATTGAACTTTTTTGTCCTCGATTTGCAAACACATGTAAAATCTAAACACAAATGTCAAACTCCAAAACATCAAGTGTTTAATATTTAAACACAAGGCATTCTTCAATACTGAAAGGTCGAAATTTTCAATTGATCGTCTGTTTTCATCCCACCTATACATACATTTAAGTATAAATCATCAGATTTATAAAGTTTACTTTGAGTACTGTTTTAAATATCAAAAATATAAATTTGTAATCATTTAATTTGCCATAAAATGTGTATTACATTGCGAATTTCAAAAAATCAAAATTATTTGATATCAGAAGGACAATCTTCGTATTCAGAATGCAATTCGATATGTCTGATGTGCTCTAATGTCCCACAATAAATACTGTCCAAACGTACATACCCCATCCCTTAATGGTTTTCTCACAATTTGTTCAAATGTACAATGACTTTTGAGCATAAAAATTAGGAGCTTGAGAAAAATAGGGGCTTTATATTATTGCCAAAAGTTTGAGATCTTTGGCAAGTTGAGGGGATCTCATACTCACATTATCAATCATATCAAGCAATTTAAAACATTGGAAATGCTAAGAATCAATTTGCATCATACGGTATTAGAAGATATTAGTGTCTTTATGAACATAGAACCTATAATTTTTCCACATGACGAGATATTCTTCTAAAGAAGAACTCCAAAAAAATCTCAAAAAGTTTAAGTATACCAGTGTATCATACTTTTAATTTTCTTCAATATATATGTATTTTATGCTATCATTTTTAAATGAAAGCTTTCCAGAATACTTAGTTGCAATATGTTTTGTAACACTTTATGTTTATGTTTTGTACCAGTTTATGGTGACTACTGTTTCTTTTTATTTATCATGTTTTAAAAAGTGATCTGGAATCACAGACATCTGCTTGAGAATTGAAATGCTGAATTGAAATCAAAGCTGATTTTCATTTCAATTCCACTTCATTCATCATCACTCAACATGATTTCAATTCCAATCAAATTCAATTCTTCATTGCTCACGATGATTTCAATTCCAATCCAATTCAATTCATGCCCAAGCCCACTCATTTCGATTCCAATTCAATTCCAATGCATTGAAATGAAAATCGCCCAAAATTCATTTCAATTCAATTCGATTTCAATGCATTGAATTAACATTAGCCATAACTCACCTTAGCAGTGGTAGCCAAGTAAATGTTGCTTTTTTCTGCAATTTTAGCTATAAATTATATTAATTACAATCAAAAACACCTCATCAGTCAATATGCAAATGCTAATCAAAACTTGTTTGGCACAGGTCTAACTTGCTGAATCAAAACGTCTTCCGTATAGGCTCACACACGTACTCTCCCTTGAGGGTGCACAATACTAATAAATTTCCCTATACTTTGTGTACAAAATGGCCTCTATTCAAATGGCTCTACCTACCTTACGAAGCGACTCAATTTTTCAAAGTGATGTTTTCCTGACTGACAAACAAACAAGCAAGTAAACAAACTAAATTAAATATATTGGTGACCATTGAATTTTCGAGCTTCCGGATCACGAATGCAATACACTTTTTTCACCCAATTTTCAAAATAGAAGCACTTGTGATTTTACCTAGAAGCAGCCGATTTGAGAAATACATGAAAAATCTGAATTAGAGCCCAGAATCTTTTCCAATCTTGGCAGATGCTTAGATTCAAGCCTACATTTATTACCTGGCACAAATTTTCCCCAAAATTTGCACAATTTTTTTGGTTTTTAATATTGATTTATAGGTAAAAACACTGCAGATCAGGACAGAATCCCACAAGAGACATTATTTGCTGATGTGAAATCTTCATATTCTATGTTAGTGTTGTCAAAATTGCAATAACAACGCCCTATAATTTTTTATGGTATTATATATATTTATACAAAAGTGCCATTGCATTAGTCTTTGTTTAAACTATTATACCATGAAAGTTATTGTTAAAACTGTGTAGTATACCAGTTGGTATACTAAATTTTGAAATGAAATGCTGCATTACAGGCTAGTTATGTGCTTTTATACACCCAATTGTGTGTAAAGCATATGCAGTATGTCAAATTTAATATACTTATATGCTTGATGAGGTGCTTTTGAGTACCCAAAGCTCCCAAATTGGGTGTAAAACCACACATCTGTCTATTGTTTCTTTGATTCTGATATTAGGGCTAGTTGTGTGCTTTTATACACCCAATTGTGTGCAAAGCATACCCAGTATGTCAAATTTAATATGTACATCAGGCTTGATGAGGTGCTTTTAGGTACCAAAAGCCCCAAAATTGGGTGTAAAAATCACACAATTGCTAGCTGTGTGATTTTTTACACCCAATTGTGTGCAAAGTATACCCAGTATATTAAATTTAGTATGTGTATCAAGCTTGATGAGGTACCTATTATGTACCAAAAGCCCCCAAATTGGGTGTAAACATCTCACAACTGTCCATTGATGAGATTAGTCGTGTGCTTTTATACACTCAATTGTGTTTGTATTTGCCCATGTTTCCATGCATTGAATGAAAGTCATTATGAAACACCATTTTTAGTTCCAGTAAATTATTGGCGCTAAGCTTTGAATCGATTCCCGAGATATTTTGTTACATTACTATTTTAGGTAAACATGTATGTGTTATTTATTGTGTACGTAATAAAATGAGTACATAAAGCTGTATATGAAGAATTGTTAACAATCTTTGAGCCAAAGCTTAGTGCCAACAAGTGGAACTAGACACCAATAATATTGTGTAGAAATTATGACCTAATATGTTTATTATTATTGATATTGTTATTCAATTGTTTATTTAACAAGTTACTACAGGGTGAGTCAAAAAAAGTGCAATAGAGCAAAGAATCGATATTTATGTAAGAACCAAGTTGAACTTTCCCATTATTGAAAGTTTCTGTAAATGCCACACTCAAAAGTCACCTTCTGTTAAAGTATGAAGTGACTCGCTTCTACCGTTTAATTTTTATGAGTCCTTTTGCTGCGATACCCAATTTCATTATTCGTCCATGAAGTACCATGTATTTTGAATGGGAGCACACAATGCACGATAAATGCACCAGCTCTGAAACTGACTTTAACTTAAATAAGGTTGATTTTTGCGTTATTTCTATTTCTTTTTTCTGTTTAAACAAACATTCTAACATTACTTTAAGTCCTTCATACCTCACACGACTCCAACTCCAGTTTTTTAAATCCCAATATGTCCAACTTACTGGCTATTCACTCCACTTCAATTTGCGCGCATTTCATTTCGACATTTGAAAAACCCGCCTACAAATTTATATGGTTTTGATACAGAATAAACATCTTTAAAATAAAGGGAAAATGAAAATAACAACAAATAATGTTTCTTCTCCTTAAACAAGACCAAGGGCTATAATACTTTGGGTGCTCCATTTTATTTCAATGCCAATGACGTTAAGAAAATGGCAGTGGTTCCAAATCTACCTTACACAGAGTGGGCTGACATTCAAATTTTAGATGTCTCTTGGACAAGCATTAAAATTGGGTATCGCTATAAAATGTGTCATAAAAACAAAACGGTAAATGATAATTCCTTGCTTTTTTCACACATGATCACTAATGGATATGTTAATTATAACATGTTTTAAAACCTAAAAGGTTCAACTCGGTTCTTAAATAAAAATGGATTCCTTTCTCTATTGCACTTTTTTTGACTCACCCTGTATGAGCACATAAAAAGTACAATAATCACATGAAGAATTGTTAACAATCTTTGAGCCAAAGCTTAGTGCCAACAAGTGGAACTAGACACTAATAATATTGTGTAGAAATTATGACCTAATATGTTTATTATTATTGATATTGTTATCCAATTGTTTATTTAACAAGTTACTATGAGCACATAAAAAGTACAATAATCACATTATGATTCCATTTGGTTAAAATAAGGTTGAGATTGTCAGAATACTCCATAAGGTCAATTGACCTTTGACCCGGATATAAAAGACCATTAATAGTTACCACTTCCCATTCTCATTTTCAGACATATATCTAACCTTGTTAACTTATCATGGTCAGTAGTGAACTGTGCATGAGGTTATGAGGCTATGAAAAGTTATATGAAATCATCAGATATGGTGTAAGTGTAACTGTTGACCCCAAATTAGAACTTGTTCATGCCATCACATGGATTAACTGCAGAATCACTTAAGAATTGTGAACCATGTTGACATAAAAATAAAAAGAGATTTGGGATAAAAATGTGAAGTGGTATATCGAAAGGAGACACTTTTGAGCAGGATCGTAAATGGAGAAATAGCAAAAAATCTACCGGGGTGATTTTTTCACAATTTGGATTTGTTGCAAATTTGTGTTTAAAATATTGTCTGATAATTTCAGACCGGAATATAACTGACATCTTGTATATATTTTTTCAAACATTTTCAAGGTCATTCCTACTCTCAACATTGTCAATAATATTTTTAAAGGCTGATATCTCAGTTTCTAATTCAATAATACCATAACTTACAAACTCAATATCTCTGCTTAGGATTGTCCGATTTCATTGGGGAAAATGGCGTTGTGGAGCAAAATATATCTATATTTAAGATATTAAAAAAAAAATCTAAATTGATAAGCTGCCCAAAGTGTCTCTGTTTGATATACCACGTCACAAATATTTGTCTCGGCCAGTTAGCCCAGAACCGCTGTGTCCTTCAAGACATGCAGAGAATAAAGCTTATAATTCCTCAATTAAACGGTTTTGTGACACAAAGAGTTTTTGTGCTCTGAGATTTTTCTTGCCATTTTTTGTAGCCTGACTGATTTCATGTCTGATATTTTAACATTGCAACATTGTATAAGGATCCGATAAAGACAGTGAACCAGTTGAGCTACATATATTTGCTTAGATTTGATGCATTTGTCTGTAAAAACAGCATGGAATAAACTATATTGATGAACATTTTATAAATACAGTGTCTGAATGTACATTTTCTTTATGACTTTCTGATACTAGGGCACATGGGACCTGGGGCCTCATATGGACAACATCATTAACTTAGTTTCATCAAATTATCTAGAGTGTGGGTTCTTAGTTTTGGATTGGTAGGGATGTGTGGCTACGACTGGAAAACTTACCCCAAAAATTTGACCCATAAAAATATCCTCATTTTTTGGAATTCTGTTAAAGATTTAGCCCACATTGCCAATTTTTAATTTTTTTAACTTTTGAAGATGTTGCTAAAAACAATGAAAAATTGCGCTTCTTAAAGGCTTTTAAGATAATTTTGAAAAAAGCACCTCTTCTCATAAACCAGCTTTCTGAAATTTGTCACCCAATTTTAAACCCAAGATCCCAAAAATACACCCCATGTCTGCCACATGTCCCCATACCCGGGTCAGCAATGCAGTAAAATGGAGACAAAATGTTTTTTAAAGTCTTCCAAAATAAAAATAAAAAATACCCCTGGGCAATGTGTTTTACCCCTTCATTACCAATGATATCTTCAGTAGACAGCATTTGATGTCATTACCAATGATATCTTCTGTACAGCATCTGATGTCATTACCAATGCTATCTTCAGTAGACAGCATCTCATGTCACAGCATCTCATGTCTTACCAATATTATTTTCAGTAGACAGCATCTGATGTCATTACCAATGCTATCTTCAGTAGACAGCATCTGATGTCATTACCAATGCTATCTTCAGTAGACAGCATCTGATGCCATTACCAATGCTATCTTCAGTAGACAGCATCTGATGCCATTACCAATGCTATCTTCAGTAGACAGCATCTGATGTCATTACCAATACTATCTTCAGTAGACAGCATCTGATGTCATTACCAATGCTATTTTCAGTAGACAACATCTGATGTCATTACCAATGCTATCTTCAGTAGACAGCATCTGATGTCATTACCAATGCTATCTTCAGTAGACAGCATCTGATGTCATTACCAATACTATCTTCAGTAGACAGCATCTGATGTCATTACCAATGCAATCTTCAGTAGATAGCATCTGATGTCATTAACAATACTATCTTCAGTAGACAGCATCTGATGTCATTACCAATGCTATCTTCAGTAGACAGCATCTGATGTCATTACCAATGCTATCTTCAGTAGACAGCATCTGATGTCATTACCAATGCCATCTTCAGTAGACAGCATCTGATGCCATTACCAATGCTATCTTCAGTAGACAGCATCTTATGTCATTACCAATGTTATCTTCAGTAGACAGCATCTTATGCCATTACCAATACTATCTTCAGTAGACAGCATATGATGTCATTACCAATGCTATCTTCAGTAGACAGCATCTAATGTCATTACCAATGCTATCTTCAGTAGACAGCATCTAATGTCATTACCAATGCTATCTTCAGTAGACAGCATATAGAAAGTATATGGTGTCATTATCAATGCTAGTAACGATAGTAATGTGCATTTTCCCTCCCCAGGATGAACATGGCGTGCCATTCTGCAAATAGTAAAGTGCGTTTTCATCCCCAGAATGAACAGGGTGTGCTATTCTGCAGACAAGTATGTTTTCCATCCTGGGATGGAAAGCTAGTAATGTGCGTTTTCCATCCCGGGATGAACATGATATTCTACTCTACAGATAGTCAAGTGTGTTTTCCATTCTCATGGATGTATTCTGCAGGCAGCAATGTGTTTTTAATAAAAAGGTACAAACAGTGCATTGTTGTACTGATACAGGGTGTCCCTGAAAGAAATGTATCGTCGGGTACTTAATTGTTTGGATATTTTAATGCCACAACTAAACATAACTAAATACTTGGTGTAGTTGAGGAATAAATCAGCTATCACATGCTTTTTGAATTTTGACAATTTAACAAAATATAAGAATTTTACGAAACTCCTTCATTTTTAAGCCTTTCCACGGATTCAAATATCAATCGAGGATCACACACACATAGCCCAAAGCGTAAATCTTGATTAAAAAAATCTTCATCTTGACCATAGTGCAACCTTCCTGAGAGATGAAAAGGTGGTCTATTCTTGCCACAGATACACAAAATTCAAGTAAAAAAAGTAAAAATATTAATAAAAACCATATTCCGTATAATGTTTTTAACTTGGGAAGGGCTTTGAGACAGACAAATTATTTAGATTAAAATTTAAGATGGCCTAATTACTGCAAGCACTGCGCATCATCAATGCATGATCGTCTGTTGTCATTGATAGATATTGACTCTATGGAAAGGCTTAGGGGCTGTGCAATCATTATGAGCTCTGGGGGGGGTAAAATTGGGGGGGCAAGAAATTTTTGGCGAGACGAAAGGGGGGGGCAAGCAATTTTTGGCAAGCCGAGAGGGGGGGGCAAGCGATTTTTGTACGATTCACGGGCACCTTTTAATAAAATGCTTTAAAAAGGCTTAGGAAAACGGTACGGAAACGCTTAAATATGCAAATTTTCCTGCTTTCGCTGCGCTTTCTAACATGTTCAAGGGGGGCAAAGAATTTTTAGGCGGGCCGAGAGGGGGGCAAGCGATTTTTGGCGAGCCGTTCGAAATTTTACCCCCGGGGCTGATAATTATTGCACAGCCCTTAAGGGTAGATGAGGTATTGTTGGTCGAAGCAACCTAAAATCCATTTTCATTATATAGATTAATATATTATTGAAAATTAACACCTTGATGTTTTGCAAAAGTTCATTCTACAAATCGTATACTTTGCAAACTTGCTTAATTTATCGTTGTTAATGAGTTACGTACGTTTTACAAAAGTGTTGTTGTTTCAGCCCTCTTTACAACGTAAATCAAGAACCGCAGCACCTATAAAAGTATATTTGTGATATTTTAATTCTTCTACACGGTCGCTATGAAAGTGAGCAATGCAGTTTTGCCAAAGCTCACTACCATTCGTAAGATGCTGTGAACTACCAAATCACAACAGTTTAAAATAATTAATAACCTTAAAAATTAGAGAGATTCGTAAAATTCTTTTATTTCAAGAACAGAGTGGTCAATTTTCAAAATTCAAGAAGTATGTGATAGCTGATATGTTCCTCAACATCATCAGTTAATTAGTTGTGTTTGGTTTGTGCGTTAAAGTACTCAAAAAAATCAGTTCCAGACAATACAGTTCTTTCAGGGACACCCTGTAGTAAAGTGCGTTTTCCATTTAGGCCTATGGTGTGAACAATTTATTCTACAGATTGTAAAAAGCTTTTCTCATCCACAGAATAAACATATTTATATAGCATAATACTGAAATTGCAATTTTTGCAAATTTGATCAGATATCATTATAAAATTATACTCTATACCATGTCATTTCTATTATCACATTATTAGCAATAGAAATGAATTTAAGACGTGCAGTAGATTTGAGGTTGCTTACTTTTATACTTGCCGATTGGAACGCGATTTTTCCAAAAGAACTAGTCTACATGTATGGGCCATGAAGTGTCATAAAGAAATAAATGAACAAATTATTGGCCCATTTGGGCTCTTCCATTTAAAATTCACATTCCCCCTGTGGAAGATTTAGGAAATATCTTCCATAGGGGGAGTATGAATTTCAAATGGAATGAAGACATTAATAACCAACTCTATTCGGAACTCCCTCTCCCTCTGTGGAAGATTCAGAGTAAATCTTTCTCAGAGGGTGTACGGATTTCAAATGGATCTGCCTAATGTGTTCATTCCATTTGAAATTTATACTCCCACCTGTGAAAGATATTTCCAAAATCTTCCACAGGGGTAATGCGAATTTTAAATGGAATAGCCCATTATTCCTAAAATCCCCTCCAAAGAAACCCAAACTACGTCATCGTCAATGCGACTTTTGACCCACATGACTATTAATGCAGAGTACGCATTGACGACATAACTTGTTGGAGTTTCTTGGAAAAGGATTTCTGGAATTACTAACACGGTCTATTCCAATATACCAACCATGGAAGTATCAAAGCTCACAAGGGACGGTAGTACTGCTTGCAAATACTATTTAAATACTATTTAAGTCTATAGTTCAGACATGCCACTTAGGGCCACTCAAAAAGCCTGAAACTTTGTGAAAAAAAAACCTGAAATAACATGTAAATTTGGATGAACAGTCCCAAAATGGGCTGAAGATAATTAAAAGTGCTTTATAAAAGAAGGAATTCAGGCAAAAGGAAAAGTGGCATCTCTGATAGTTCTTCACAATTTTAAAAGACCATTTTAGATATTTAAATGCCATTTATGCTTATACAGGTTGTATCAAAATAAAGTAACTAGTTTGAAAATGCCACTATTAAAAAGTATTGAGATATTTGGTAAAAATGGTATAAAATAAAATAATTAGTGTGTGACCATTAATAAAGACTCGGTGGCTGTTTTTGTGAGCGGTGTAAAAATACAGATGCGCAAATGACTCCCTACCTTATTTCTTTCTGGTTTGCTTGCTTAACTAGTTCTATGCAGTGGTGCAACCAGGGCTTTGTAAGGGGAGAGGGGGTAAAGGATAAGGAGGGAGAAAGCAACTTTCAAAGGGGAAATTTGATGATTAAAATAGTAAATTTCTTTTTTAATAGATGCACTATCTAATCCGCACATTATGACAACCCATTGAATACAATGTGACTTCAAAAAGCAAATTTACAAGCATTTGATTAGATGAAGGTAAAAAAAAAGTGACAAACTGGCCTAAAACTCCACGGACTAGACATCTGGTTTGATAGTGGTAAATGACTAATTTGTTTGTGCCTTTAATTTAAAACAACAGGAACAAAAGAAAACTGAAACAAAAGAGCTGACAAATAAAATGGAAAGTTATGAAAAGTACAGAAAAGTAAAAACTGAAATAAATACTGCTTTAAATAAAGCTTCATTGAAGAAACTGTATTGTCTCTGTTGTGCTTGTTGGAATCTTTTTGCGCCTTGTATGGGCTACTTTATTCAATTGCTTGTAACTTTATTTCTTAGAGTTCACATTGGATTCAATGTGGTGTCATAATGCGCAGGATTAGATAGTGCATAAAGCCAAAGAATTAAGGTACCGGTTGTGTTCACCACTGTATATCCTAAATAAAGACAAATGTCAAAATTAAAACCTGTACTCTTTAGTTCTGATTTAAGACCTCATTTGTTGAAAAAAGAAATGGTGATCTAACAAAGAAAGAAAATCGAAAGTTGCACTGTGTTTTAATTAACGGAAGCACGGTGCTAGTTCTCTTATTCGTGAATGCCTAAGTGCAAATCAATAGGACATGCAATGGAGCAAATAGCAACTTTTAAATTGGCATCCTCGGGTTTTTGGATTGTTGTCTTTAATTCTTGAACAATTTCAATGAAAGAGGTCTTAAATTCGAGCTAAAAGATGCAGCTATTGGCTGCTGGTTCCAATTATGACACACCTGTGTTTAGTTAGGATATACAGGGGTGAACATAACTGGTACCATAATTCTTTGGCTTACTGTATTATACAAACATTCCATTCCCTGTTTGTTTTTTTTATAGTCACAAAAATATTGGGGCAAAAAAAGTGTATTTTTGTGACATTGCAAACATTAGGTTATTTATTTATTTACAGGGCCCCTAGAATAGCAGTGCTTTGTCACTGAAGGGGCTATATGAAAGCGCAAATAAATAAATAAATAAATATCCAGTGCAGTGCATTATTATTCCAAATTATTATGACGCATGCGGACAAGAATCACAATAGGAAACAATGTAAGTTTACCTGAATTCTTTTTATTACACATAGAACTAAAGTAAAAATTTATACATAAACCAAGCAATAATGGTTTGAAACGTTTACATATTAATATGGATACCGTAAACGTTTGCCTAATGGCGCTATGGCCTCCCTTGACATAACTGGAATTTTAGACATAAACTAAAAGTGCCCTCCTATAAAAATCCCACCAGCAAATAAGGGCACATACCCTTAATTCTTGTTGGGATTTTTAGAGGAGGGAGCTCTCTATTTGTACATGAAATTTACCCCAAGGCAAAGGAGCCCAGGCGAACATTTACGGTATGTTATGAATACTTTTTTGCTTACTATTTGGCATGGTACTATTTATGTACATGCAGCAGGAAGTTTGTGGCAATTGAAACATGATCTTATGTATCTACAATTAATGTAAATCTGCCACATACACTGAACAACATGTTTATTCAAATTGAATAAGCATATCACCCATGTATAGGGCCTCTCAAAAACTATCCAGGGAGCGTAGCCAGAGGGGCACAGGGAGTGCAAACTCCCCCACCCCCCAGAAAACTACCAGGGATTAAAATGGGGATGGCAAAGAGTAAAGTGTCTTAAGTGTGACTAAAAATGGGACCAAAAATTTGGATTTGCCCCCTCATACTAAAATCCTGGCTATGCTACTGGACCCATCAGCAGTGGTACTGCAGGTACCAGGTAGGTACCTTGGCAACGGTGCACCTGTGCAGGCAGCACCAATAGGAATCGTGTAGTGTAAGTAAGGTACACTTATATTCACCCATTGCATGTTTCCGCCATATGCGAGGAGAGCCTCAATCTGACAGCATAGATGAATGGGAATTGAACCAGTCATATAACATAGCGTATAGTTATGTAAATCTTCCTTTCATGTCATGCCAGGTGGCGGTTCTCCTTGCATCATGGAGGATCATCCGTGCAATAAACGAATAGGCCGATACCGTTTTATGGTTCAGCAAAAAAAAATGAACCCAAAGCAAGTACTACATTGATACTAAGCAGGTATTTTACAAGTCATCAAGAGGCCTTTAGAAAAACCTTTTTAGACAAAAAGTTTTTTTAGTGCAAGGTACCTCATTTCCCCCATTTGTGTTGTTTTTGATACCCTAAATGAGATATCATGCCCAGACATGAAAAGAACCTTTTTACCAAGTTGTTATTTTATATACGAGTCAAATACACCTTGAAATACAAGTCCCCTCCACCGGCCTGTTACTTAAAGTCTCCAAAAACCTGTATGATCATGATAATGTATATATAAGTTACAGATCTACAAAAAAGAAAACAATGCTTTGAGATAACACTTTGCATATGTAACGCGATCAAGGGAAATGAGTCACATGTCGCTAATATTGATTTTGAGATATTGGCAAAGGAAATGTTCAAATTTTACATTGTTTCAGCGATTGATAAATTGACGTAACTTCCCAAAGGAAAGTCGTATCAACATGGGATTTTCAGTTTCTGAAAGCTCTAAATGTCCTCTTTAGGAGCATACGTAAAACTCATTTTTGACCAGGGTCAACATGCGACTCATTCCCCTTGATCATGTCAATTTGCTGAACCGGAACACCCGGTGCAGTCACCCCCACAAAAAAGATGCAACACATGACGTTATAGAAATTAGTGTATAGGGATATTGAACACTTAAGATATTGTCAAAAAAAAGTTAAAAGCGGACGAAAAACAGGAAAAATCGGCCAGGAGACATTGAATTTTAAGACACATACATGGTTGTGGGTTCTGGAAATATACAGTCTTTTGAATTTCGCGGACACTGTGTTTCAAAATGCCCCTTTTTTCATTTAAATAATGAAGAAGGAGGCGGCCTACCTATATGCTTCACCCTGGCAGGGCGTAAGACAATGCGAAACACAAATTAATATATGCGAGGATCGGAAATAAACGATGCAAGCCCGAGAAATTATAATTTAAATGATGTGATTGGGGCTCGAGCAAACTGGCATATGAAAATATTGAGAGAGAAAAAATCAGGACTCAGGCTGGATTACCGGTCCAGAGCTTTACCACTGTACTACCCGAGTTCACAGTCGGTACTCGGGCAATCTCAACTTAAGTCCCCATGATAACTCTCTCATTGTGTCTCAGCGGCCAATTATATATTAAATAATGAAGAAGGAGGCGGCCTATATGCTTTCACCCTGGCAGGGCGTAAGACAATGCGAAACACAAATTAATATATGCGAGGATCGGAAATAAATTCAATAAATTATAATTTCTGGGGCTTGCATCGCTTTGAAATAATGAAAATGAAGTCCATCTTCAAAGATATCAGGCTTAAAACAACTGAAAAGATAATGCAAGTAACTTCTTTTTACCCTGAAAGTGAACACGGAATTGGAAATTAAATCACAGAATTTAAAACCACGCACGGAAAATCACAGAATTCTGTGTTTTAAATCACGGAAAACTTGCCACTCTAGGTTAGGGTTGCTGCAGGAAAGATATTTTGTCCTTCCCAGAATCCTTTGCAACATGATACATCACCTCATTTCATCAGATGACACTCCCATTAACTGAGCATGCTGAGGGTTAGGGTTGCTGCAGGAAAGATATCTTGTCCTTCCCAGAATCCTTTGCAACATGATACATCACCTCATTTCATCAGATGACACTCCCATTAACTGAGCATGCTGAGGGTTAGGGTTGCTGCAGGAAAGATATCTTGTCCTTCCCAGAATCCTTTGCAACATGATACATCACCTCATTTCATCAGATGACACTCCCATTAACTGAGCATGCTGAGGGTTAGGGTTGCTGCAGGAAAGATATCTTGTCCTTCCCAGAATCCTTTGCAACATGATACATCACCTCATTTCATCAGATGACACTCCCATTAGGCCTAAGCATGCTGAGGGTTAGGGTTGCTGCAGTTAAGATATCTTGCCCTTCCCAGAATCCTATGCAACATGATACATCACCTTATTTCATCAGATGACACTCCCATTAGGCCTAAGCATGCTGAGGGTTAGGGTTGCTGCAGTTAAGATATCTTGCCCTTCCCAGAATCCTTTGCAACATGATACATCACCTCATTTCATCAGATGACACTCCCATTACTTTGTACAGGTTCCATTTGTTTGCATATTGAGAATAGATTAGCTGAACATGGGTTGATAGTCAAGATATTTTGCAAGACTCTGGATGTGCTGTTTATTGAGGTACATTTCATCCATGACTATTGATCCATATGTTGCACCAGATAGCAAATCAGTACAGGAAATCAAAATGGAGAAATGCATTATGGTAAGTATAAAACATCTTATCTGGGCTTGCTAATTACAATTATTGATTAATGATCACATAATAGGCATAAAGATCATCACAGTTGCATGGCCTTTGCCATGTTTTTTGTGGGGTGTGGAATTTCCAAATTGTGGACATTTTCCCAACAAATAATGTTTGCATGCAAAGAGCTTTTTGGACCTTCTTGGACATTTTCCCCCTAAGATGGAAGAGTGGATTTTTTTTGTCATTTTACAGGGATGCATTTCGTGGCTATGGGCCTGCAGACCATGACTATATACACCCAAACTCTTTAAAAGGAACAAAGTTTATAATGTTAATATGTCAAATGCAAAACACCCATGAGATAATAATTACAAATGAATGATCAAACACAGAATTGTCATTCTGTTAGACTGTGCTTGACAATTGAAAATGATGTTTATGGCACTTGCTTTCATGTGCAGACCTTAAGGCCCTGTATATGCATAGGCTGTTGTTGCCTTGTTCCCTTGTTCCCATGTGACCTGCCACACAGACAACGAACCTTTAGCAAAACAAAGGTTCGTTGTCTGTGTGGCAGGTCACATGGGAACAAGTGAACACGGAACAAGGGCACATGCCACAAGGGAACAGCCTATGGATACAGGGCCTTAAGCCACAATGTGTGATTTGATCCACAGCCATGCCCTCAGTTTTTCTTGAATTTCTACTTTTTACATGATTGTAATGCCCAGTGGTGTACTAAAATACCATGTGAAAGACTAAGCCTGAAGTGCTTTAATGACAGCAAGTTTTTATATTAATAGAAAGATGTCAATGTTGAGGTTGGTAAAGTTCTTCGACCCAGAACCTATGAAATTTCTCAGGTAGAAAGAATTCTGCAAGGCAAAAAAATACAAAGCTTGTCAGTAGCCATAGAAGAAGTACATTTAATACATGCACAAATGCTATACAAGACAGGCTGATGATTCCAATATATTGTGTTGTTGCCACTGAGTATTGTAAATATGTAAACATTTCAAAGTTTGATAGCGGTGCATACAGGCTTTCTCCTTATTTCTCCATGGATGAGGAAGCTATATATGTGCAAAACTCGCTATTCATTGACAATGCAGAAAGCAAGAGTCTATTATAACCAAGGTCCAATGATTTTTGTGCCGCACTGCAAAATTTTCCTTTCCCTTGGCAATTTTATTTCGCAAATTTCCGCACAATTCTGTATGAAATGTAAATGAAACCGGTCCTTATTTTGAATCATCACAGTCATGCCAATCATTTGCTAATCTGTCTCGTACAAGCGTTGCTTATCGTTTCGCGTATGTGTGAAGAAACTTCGATTTATGTTGAAACAGCACACAAATGCATTTAAAAAAGATATGCTATATGTTTTTTCTTCCTGTGTTTTATATTGTGTGTTTTATGTGTAAAAGTTCCACACAATTTGCTATTTTTTTCTACGCAAATTATTTGTCCATGATTATTATCATGCTTTTGTCACAACAGACCTGTACACTCACTGACTGGTTCAAGCGTGTAATCGTGATCAGTGGTAGACTCCACTCTGTTGAAAGTGAAAGCATGCAATGGGCTTTTCCATTTAAAATCCACAAATATCTTCCACTTGACTTACTTGACTTATTTCGAGTGGTGTCCTCAAACTTTCTGTTCTCCATTGATGTCCTGAAGTCTGCTAGCTGCTTCCAATCGAGTGTTTCCACCTCCCGTGCTTGGGTATCCAATGAACCATTTATGATGCGGGCTCCTCGCTTCTAGAACAATGGCCAGCAAACCGGATTCTTCTTTCCCTGATCTTGTGGCTTATTTTTGGCAGATCTCCATATAGGTCAGCATTTGTCATATGTTACTTCTTTTGAAATCATCGAATTCTCTAGTACTATACACCGTCATTTGTGACGCTTTCTCTCTTGTTATTGTAGGACATGAACTTTGTTTTACTTCCATTCATCTTCAGGCCCACTATTGCCGCTGAAGTCTCAACTCTGTGAAGCAGTTCTTGTGCTTGTTGTTTTCCTCAGACAACAGTGCAATGTCGTCAGCAAAATCAAACTCTGTCACCAACACCGGTCCAACTCTCCTGCTTCACCTGTTTTCCAGGTGGAATCCTAGCTCCTCTTTATTTCCATCAAAAGCTATTCTCAGTGCAAAGTATTCCACATGTACCTCCACAATCTACATAGAAAAGAACATTAAAATTCATTTAAGACCTGCTGCTCATTTTTGGCAAAAAGCAATTGTCAAAAGTTTTACCATTTCCAAAGTCATATCAAATTAAAGGCACATCTGTATACTTCCCCATAAACTTCAGTAAAAAAGCCTCCCAGCACTTAAAAGCATACACTTTCTGCAAGATAAGGTCTGGAGAATCTAAATCTAATCTAAACAAATACTCAATAAAAATTGAAAAAGCGCCATCTAATTGAGAAGAAAAATGGCCTTTGATGAAAACACAAATATTTATATGTGAATACAGATTAAACATTAAGTTACATTACATTATTACATAGTGCAGTTTTGAAGTATTGAATGCTGCAAGACTCTAGAACAGATGATGGGAGGTTATTCCACTCTGATATGGTATTTGAAAAAAAAAAACCTGTCATTTGTACACATTTGATGATACTCTCATGGACTGGAACTTCAGAGGATGATATTGTCTAGAAGTTAGATTAGACATCTGATGCATAGAAAACCCATAGAGTCCTATAAGATTTCATAGATAAAATGCTGACTAGATCATCCTAGCCCCGAAACATTTGGAAATGATTATGCTTTTTTTTTTTTTTTGTTTTGTACATTTTTATAGTAAAGGGAGAGCAGTGGGTCTATCATGCTCCTTAGGTCATCAGAGCCTTCTTGAACATGGTTGAGGTGTGTAGCAAACTCCTTTATTTTGATGCCTTAGCAATAGGTGTGGAAAGATGCCTATAGGCCCTAAACGAAAGATTGAAAAGTAAAAAGCAATATTAAACAATGTATTCTTTTTTATAGTATATTTCTAGCTACCATGTTGGCCCAGATAGCTTTGATAAACAAAGCAAGAAATGGAAGAAAATAGTGCAGGAGAAAGGAGAGAAGACCACTCCCAAACACCATTTTGTACAATTTTACTCTTAGCCCTGATGCAAAGGCTGTTATACCCCTATGGGCCTGCCAAAAACCCTCTCGGCCTGCCAAAAGATCTCCCCCAATTTTACCCTCCCCAGGGCTCATAGTTATTGCACATGTCCTTAAAGAACATGCATCATTGGCTTAGTTATACATACACAATTAAACAACTTGTTTGTTTTCAACAACAACATCTTCTATGAACATTTTTGTATACCTTAAAGTCAATTGCCTTAGGTGTATCTATTGGTTAAATGCATGTAGAGTGCTATAGAAATTGGCCACAGTTGTTGAATGCTGTGTTGTTCACTGCTGCATCATACTCTGCCATATCAAGCCAGTCATCTTCGTCATCTTTTTATGGATTGTCATCTTCATCACTATAATGGGATTAAGATAATATAATGGGATATTTATATGTGAATACAGATTAAACATTAAGTTACATTACATTATTACATAGTGCAGTTTTGAAGTATTGAATGCTGCAAGACTCTAGAACAGATGATGGGAGGTTATTCCACTCTGATATGGTATTTGAAAAAAAAACTGTATTTGTACACATTTGATGATACTCTCATGGACTGGAACTTCAGAGGATGATATTGTCTAGAAGTTAGTTTAGACATCTGATGCATAGAAAACCCATAGAGTCCTATAAGATTTCATAGATAAAATGCCGACTAGATCATCCTAGCCGAAACATTTGGAAATGATTATGCTTTTTACCTCATCCTGTTTTGTCCATTTATATAGTAAAGGGAGAGCAGTGGGACTATCATGCTCCTTAGGTCATCAGAGCCTTCTTGAACATGGTTGAGGTGTGTAGCAAACTCCTTTATTTTGATGCCTTAGCAATAGGTGTGGAAAGATGCCTATAGGCCCTAAACGAAAGATTGAAAAGAAAAAAGCAATATTAAACAATGTATTCTTTTTATTAGTATATTTCTAGCTACCATGTTGGCCCAGATAGCTTTGATAAACAAAGCAAGAAATGGAAGAAAATAGTGCAGGAGAAAGGAGAGAAGACCACTCCCAAACACCATTTTGTACAATTTTACTCTTAGCCCTGATGCAAAGGCTGTTATACCCCCTATGGGCCTGCCAAAAACCTCTCGGCCTGCCAAAAGATCTCCCCAATTTTACCCTCCCCAGGGCTCATAGTTATTGCACATGTCCTTAAAGAACATGCATCATTGGCTTAGTTATACATACACAATTAAACAACTTGTTTGTTTTCAACAACAACATCTTCTATGAACATTTTTGTATACCGGAAGTCAATTGCCTTAGGTGTATCTATTGGTTAAATGCATGTAGAGTGCTATAGAAATTGGCCACAGTTGTTGAATGCTGTGTTGTTCACTGCTGCATCATACTCTGCCATATCAAGCCAGTCATCTTCGTCATCTTTTATGGATTGTCATCTTCATCACTATAATGGGATTAAGATAATATAATGGGATATTTATATGTGAATACAGATTAAACATTAAGTTACATTACATTATTACATAGTGCAGTTTTGAAGTATTGAATGCTGCAAGACTCTAGAACAGATGATGGGAGGTTATTCCACTCTGATATGGTATTTGAAAAAAAACCTGTATTTGTACACATTTGATGATACTCTCATGGACCGGAACTTCAGAGGATGATATTGTCTAGAAGTTAGATTAGACATCTGATGCATAGAAAACCCATAGAGTCCTATAAGATTTCATAGATAAAATGCCGACTAGATCATCCTAGCCCGAAACATTTGGAAATGATTATGCTTTTTACCTCATCCTGTTTTGTCCATTTATATAGTAAAGTGAGAGCAGTGGGACTATCATGCTCCTTAGGTCATCAGAGCCTTCTTGAACATGGTTGAGGTGTGTAGCAAACTCCTTTATTTGGATGCCTTAGCAATAGGAAAAAATGCTTATAGGCCCTTAACGAAAGATTGAAAAGAAAAAAGCAATATTAAACAATGTATTCTTTTTATTAGTATATTTCTAGCTACCATGTTGGCCAGATAGCTTTGATAAACAAAGCAAGAAATGGAAGAAAATAGTGCAGGAGAAAGGAGAGAAGACCACTCCCAAACACCATTTTGTACAATTTTACTCTTAGCCCTGATGCAAAGGCTGTTATACCCCCTATGGGCCTGCAAAAAAACCCTCTCGGCCTGCCAAAAGATCTCCCCCCAATTTTACCCTCCCCAGGGCTCATAGTTATTGCACATGTCCTTAAAGAACATGCATCATTGGCTTAGTTATACATACACAATTAAACAACTTGTTTGTTTTCAACAACATGCATGTAGAGTGCTATAGAAATTGGCCACAGTTGTTGAATGCTGTGTTGTTCAGTGTTGCATCATACTCTGCCATATCAAGCCAGTCATCTTTGTCATCTTTTTATGGATTGTCATCTGCATCACTATAATGGGATTGCCTGCCTGAGGAAATTAAACCTGTAATTTCAAATAATTCAGTGTATTAATAATTTTAATCTAACTAGACATGACTAAGTATTACAGGAAATTTGGAAGTAATGCATTATATAATTTTGCTTTTTCTATTGCAAAGATTAGCTAGTATCTAATACTAAGCAAGCTCGGTCCCTGTGTGTGAATGTGATTTACTAATAGTCCAACATGTACCTAAGTACATTTGATAACATAACCACCTTTCAGTGTGATATCAGGGCCGTCGCTAGACCATTCCGGGTGTTGAGAAATAAATTTTACTGGTATGGCCCGATTTACCTTTTGCTGGCATGTACATGGCAACATAATTGCCACCCTGGCTAATTGGATTGAAGTCATCCCTCTCCCACAACTGTAACCCAAGTTTTTTCCAAGCTGTCCCACTACCAGGAAAAGCACACAAAAATTTGAAAAAGTGCATGCGTAGTTTGCTATTTCAATGTTAAAATTCAAAGGAGATGTACTGAGTCACCGAGTCAGTGACAAAAATTTCAAAATCGTCCACTGATCTGCTACTAAAAGGACATTATCAGGACAAATGGGCATGAAGTGCACGAAAAAATTGCAATTTTAAATGCTAAAATTAACAAAATTGAGGACAATTGTTTCCTTAAATCGTGCCAAAGGAAGATGCATAGGCCTTTTACAACTTTTGGTTACTTTTGTCCCGTTATTTTGATCCAGCTAATGAGTTTTGTTTTTTCCAGGCATGAGAGGAGTTGCCCTAGCACTCATATTTATGATTTAGGCCTACATAATAGAAAGGATGGAATTATAATTATTTTAAAGATTCATGTTCAAGTTCGAGATGAAAATAAAAAAAATGAATCGTAAATTTTGTCAGAACATTTCTATCAACTGAGTAGGAGAGGACATTGACTTGCCATCCTGACCATGCAGTGCCGGATTTACCCTTTTGGGGGCCCTGGGCCAGGCCAAAATTTGGAGGCCCCAATTTCACCATGAGGAAGGCATATGCACTCAAGTAGCCATGTTTTGATTTAAAGATAAGGGGGCATACTTTTATAGGCCTAAGATTGATAGCGGTAGAGACGAGCATATTTTATTCCTATTTGAGACATTTGTACGTGAAGTGCACAAAAATTTTTATATTTCAGACAATTTAAGCCCAAAATAAAGGTAAATAACACAGAGCCAGTGCGCAAGAAGCGCGTGCAAAATGTGTCCACATCAGCTCAATGCGCCTGGCCAACATCATTGTAGGCCAACAATATACAATATACCGGCCCAAATTACAAACTTATTGTAGTTTTTATCCCTTGCTCTCATGTGATGTGAGAGACACTAACTCCTTGTACCACTCCCCTCCCTCTCTCTCCTCCCTCCCTCCTCTCTCTCTTCCCCTTCACTCTTCCTTTCTCTATTCCCTTTTTTAGGGATTGCCAGGGGGTGTCACACCCCCATGGCAACAGCCCTGTGTGACATGTGCAAACCAACATTTCAGTCACTCACAGTTACGCCTTTCTACGCCTTATAAATGCCTCAAAATTTTGACTATGCATGCAATGTCTCCTTAAATGCAATGTCTATAAATGGTTGAACATTAAATTGGCAATTCATAATTATGAGTTTCATGAAATCCCAGCACACAAAACGTTTTTACAATGTTTTAAACACTTTACAATGGTTTTAGTTTTTGTGAAAACATGTTAATAGCATCAAATGTTAATAGCAGTGTTAATGTTGGGTCATTAAAACGTTTTGTATGAAAACACACTACAATAGAACTTTTAAAATTTTGTCAAAATGTTATTGTAAAATATTTCCAACTGGCAAAAATTTGATAAATATTTTGTCAACACTTAAATAAAATTATGCTAGAATATTTTGTAGTAAGTTTTAACAAAATGTTTTGAATGTTAAGAAAACGTTTTATACCTAAATGTAAATATAACCCAACATAACAGATGTTTGTTTTCTGGCAACCTTTTCTAACATTTTGTGAACAATATAGAAACCAATGTTTTCTGGGTATGTCTTAATTACCTCAAGTTTCTTTTTGTTATTTGTCTTGACCTCCTCTTCAATTTTGATCATCTTTTGAACAGTCGACAGTGATGTACCATGTATAGCAGGTTTACCAGAGCTTGAGAAAGGCATGGGAGTATTGGTTCTCTACAATAGTGAAAGGCTGTATCCACTGATGAGGTTCAGGATGGACTCTCTTCTATTATGACTTCTAGTTATGGTATGTGTTGGGTCATACAGCTTCACTTCATGATATCGGAATAGCTACACGAAAGGAGTCCAGCAACAGCAGTCGTATTTTGTTGATATTCAGTGTACCTGCAAAAATCCCAAAAATGAGATAATGGTTGAATTAATTGAATGAATGGATACTTTTAATCATGTGACTTTACAAGGGTTACAAGAACTCAAGTTGAGTGGATCCAATTTTAACACTGAATATCCTTCACATATTTAATAAATATGGAGTGTTTGATATGACAATTAATGTAGTGACAAAGGTCACAGAAGCTAGCTCACAGATTCATGTAGGTCATCTGGAATCTTAGAAGTTTAGACCCAGATATACCAGGTTATTCAAGTTCCCCAACCCTATATAAGACACACACACACACACCCCACCATACACATACCAAGTGCCAAGAGCAAAATTGTACAAATTTGTTGGGAATGGACATTATTTTCCTTGCTCTCTTCCTTCTTTCTTTTCTCTCATACAGGCCAGCATTCATATATTATAAGCCTGACAGCTTGGCTTGAGCGATAGCCTGGTCCCATTCATTCAGACTGACTGGTTAAACAAATAAACAAACAAACAAACAAACAGACAAATATAGCACCCTCTGGTTAATTGTGACCAGATGTAAACAAAGGCGGCCATTAACTGCTTTTCTTTCAGTATACTTTAACATAAATTGAAAGAGAAAACATCTGTGCTTTAACCATGTTAACTGGTTTTTGTTTTGTAAATTAAGACCACTTAATTGTATGTTTAGATCAAGTCACAACCGTAAGCCCGACAACCACTTCAAGGTAGGTGCATAGTCCAGCTGCAACTTGTTAATTCTTAGGTTACGTGATTTAACCCGAATCAGGATTTAACCTGAATCAGGAGTTCCAAATTGGTCAAATTTTGGTCCAAATTCTTTTGACATTCCTGATTTAACAAAATTTTTGTATTTTGACTCCTGTATCAAATTTCCCAGGGTTGATAATGGACCTTGTTCATTCTGCATCACCCATAGAATAATAATCAGCAAAGAACATGTTTCATAAAACTGGCAAAACCATCATACATGCCTTTCTCTGCAGCTGGACTACTGAGTCGGGAACACTTAACGGATACAAGACGAATGTTGAGGGCCCTGTTCCTCAAGACAAGACACCTCATGGCCCAGCTTACAAAGGCCACAAGACGTTAGAGAACACGCTGTGCATCTGTTTATGTTCTCGCCCCACACCATAGCGGGTAACCAAGTGGCACAGTCCCCTCGGAGGTGACATAGACGAAGGACATCGTGTAAACCAATCCCTCGCTGGCACTATGACATTCAATAGAGGCATCGTACTCTCACGGCATCTTCCCAGACAAACGATACAAACGCTAACATATATTGTATAGGAGGGATGCACGTACCATAGCAATGTACTAATTTTGAATTTGGTTATTTTTTACTTTCTCAGTATTTACTAAATTTGGGTACATATTGACAGCTAACAGCTTTGCTTCAACTAGATTTCCAAAACCAAATCAATATAATTGATAAATGACAGTTAAATTGTGCCCAACCTCAAAATGTCCCAAACCTTATTGTGCATGTACTGTGATAGTTGTCACAAATAAATAAAATGCAGTTCCTAAAGTTTTATTATTGGTTTTGTGTTATCATCAATCAAGTTACCATCCTCAACACCATCCCCAAGAGTCATATCACCTTCATCATTACCCTGCCAAAATATTCTGTCATCTTGTTCCAACTTTGCCAATCTATCTGTGAGAGATCCTTATAAAGTCTCCATCAAGAGCCATTTAGATTAATCACGACAATAGGATATGTTATCGAAACTGGTATAGACAAGTCTTGTGTCACAGACAAGAAACTCAGAGACTAACCCCTGTCCAAGCTATGTAGGAGAATAACATCAGCTGAAATGAGCTACAGGGAACCATGCTCACACAAGTCAGGAATCTCTTGCTGACGATGTGCTTGCAGCGACGCTTATGCACTTGCAGTGCACAGATGCCCTTGGCTCGCACTCAAGCACTTGCCCCTCACAAACCAAGCCAAACTGACCTTCTGACAGAGGCTAGGTAAGGGTATGATAGGGGTACCTGATCAGGATGCTGGAATCTAGTGGGTAGTCCCACATTTGAGACCTACATTTACAGGAATATTGCTGCCGGGGGGTCTCAACTTTGGTTTGGGTAGGGATAGCAGCTGAAACTTCAAAAAGTACCCGACCATAAACCAAAATGACTAGAAATTCTACCAATTTTTTATAAATTTTTGCAAATTTGTGTAAAGAAAAATTTGCACTTTTTTGAGAAACTTTTGAAGAAAAAAACACCCTTTCAAATTTTCATGAAATTATGGCCATCAATAAACCAAAATGGCTGAAAATCCACCCAAGTCTAAATGGCTGAAAATGTACCCCGAATCTGCCGTACATCCCCATACCCTCATTTCCAATAAGACCCTCCCCTTGGTTTCTGCTGTCCAAATGGGTCATGTTTTCATAGAAAAGGACTAGGTGACAAAAATATAAAAATTCTACGCCGAGCAGCCGGACGTGATGACCAAGCACTACGCCGGGCAGCCGGACTTGATGACCAATGAAGATGGTGAGATCTAGAGGGGTGCCCCCACACTTGAGGAATACACATACTGGGATGTGCTATCCAAATGGGTTTGTTTGTCACAAACTTAAGAAGGATCCATTAAAAACAACTATTTAATCAATTCCATTCTTATCACATAGCTTTTTTTGTTGTATTTTAAATTGTTTTATTCTAATTTGTTTTTAATTGTGTATTTTGTGTACATTTTAAATATTTATGATTTTTGTATTATAAGTGTTACAGTGGGAGGGTCTGCTTCTAAAGTAGACAACAAATTTATTCATCCCTATATCCAATGAAACAAAAATAAATCGGGTGGTAACGTCTGATTAAAGTTGCAATTCTGCAACATTGCGGAATGATACATAATGGGGGAGCGAGTTGGCGCAGCGATAGTTCCCTCGCCTTGCACTACTGAGGTTCCAGGTTCAAGTCCCGGCCGTGCCCAAGGCCTGTATGTGCACTTGGTTTATCCCGATCCATGCTCGCTCTCTATGTGCATCTAACCATGGTAGACTCATGGTGGGGTGACCAGCACGTAAATATACCTCTACTCCCCCTGCGCGGCAGGTAGTACTGGGTTACGGGGGACCAGTAGCAAAATCTTGACCTGACTGGATCTCAACTGTGATTCTACCTGGGTCACTATTATTTTGAGCAACATTGGGCCTATGTGTTTCCTTTAGTAAAATAAAAACATAATAAAGGTTTGGCCATTTTAATACTGCTACATTCTGCTACATTCATCTCCCAACTTGGGCAGGAAATGTCTGGTCGTCTAGTTGTTTGGTTATCAAAAACTTCCTTCACCCAATGGAATTTGGGGAGCTGCAGAAAATGGGTGGATGTTACAATCATAGTGTGGATAGGTTTGCGCCAGGTTCGACTGCAATCACTATATTCATTTTACCTTGACAGTCGCAGGGGGTCCTTTTGAGAACGCTCCAATGAGTCAAATAGGGCCCAAACATACGCTAGAGTGAACACGATAATGCGATTGATTTTCTTACATGTAAAAATATGGCCAATTCAGAGAGAAAATCTTGTTTGTCGTATGGGACCTACTGTAGAGTCTTGTAGACAATTATTTTTTGTTGGCTGCTGAGCTATTAATTATAGATACTTCATAACGTGTTCCAATGTTGAAAGTTGACAAGCTATTTCTACTTGCTTTAAAGAGAACACAAATATGGACACGGTATAGACGATTGAATGAAGATGATTTATTTGTATTTTGATTTTAATATATAGGCCTACCTGACACCCAATCAAGAACATAAGAACATAAGAAAATATTGCAAAGGCCATAAATATACGCACTTACGTATGCATATCGAGACAAACATTCTCGATCACTAACATTGTTAACATTTGGAACATTTCACATGCATGCTATTTGCCTTCTCGGGCAATATAATAATTTAAATCATGAAACCGTAGAACGATCTGTTGGTCAGCATAGATATTTAATAAAATTGAGTCCCACTATCAATCATAATTAGCTACACCCATTTTTTATATACTGCTTACCACTACCAGCGACTTAAAATAAATGTACAATAGTTGATGCGATCTGATTCACCACGCAGCAAAAATAGAGCGCTATATAAATTCCGAAATTTATTTATTTATTTATAATTCTCAGTGCAACTCCTTAATATCAGTTTGAAAAAGAAAATCAGTTTCAGATAAAAAAAATTCTAATATGCATTGCACCACAGGTCCTGGCAGTAATGGCTGTTTCAGCACTACCTGAACCATTGTACATGACATCTCCCCATAAAACCCCTTGAGGAATATTGCAAGGATTTTTTTAATTCAGGATAAAAACAGTGATGATTATTTCTTAAGGTGGTGATAGTTGTTATGTTACATCCTATGCCTAACATTCATTGCTAAATTTCATTTGCGAGAAGGTTAGACTCACAGAATGTTGACATATCGTTATTCCGAATGTGACACAAATTTTGAGATTTACAAAAATTAAATGTGATAAATATGTGTGGGTAAAGCGATATTTGTCAGCAAACAGAATTGGCCAAGTATATAAAACACAATTTACTCAAATCTATTGATATTTTTATTATTATTTATCAAACATGGGACTGCTTTTCATTTTCTATGGATTTTACACACAGCATCATTCTGCAATGCTCCTCACATCATTCAGCAACATGACCTAGTGCTGCAAATTTTGGCATAAAGAGACAATACCATGATATTTTTCAAATGGATACTGATAGTTGTTAGTTTACATCCAAAACTATACATTAAGTGGCAAATTTAATATCCCAGATTACTAAACTCAGAGTTCGCCAAAAATGTTCTTAGTGATGAAAATACTGCTCCTGTGTACATCATTCTGCAATGCAAAGTTTGCATATCCAAATTAGGAAATTAGGTTCTCCTACTTTAATCATTCACTTACCAAAAATAGTTTACCATTATACCTTTTAACTTGTGCTGTTAATACATATTTGGCTGCTGAATTTTCCAATGCTTGAAATTGTCCATTAAGAAGCATTTATTTAAACTATTTTGAGCGATTTCCAAACAAAACCTGGAAGAATTAAGCCCATAAATTAGAAATGATGTATCTTTTAATATGAAACATGAATTAACATCCATTTGCTCATTTTAAGTTTTTGTGAGCATGCCAAACTAAATGGTAATTAACAATCATTACTCTACACTGTAAAAGTTGAATAACAAATCATTTTAAGTCTTTTGTGAGCATGCCAAACTAAATGGTATTAATTATGCTACGATTTCTGGAATTACAATCATTTTTGTATTCTAGTGGCGTATCGACCATACATACCACTTTTTATACACTTTATAATTATGAAATATCGGCAAAAATGAAAACAAAAATACATCTACATAGTCTCTAATCAATCTACCTAAAAGTTGAATAACTAAATACAAAAGCAGTTCTCGAACCACAAGTCTCGCTTGCTTTCACGAACGCCTGCTTTCGTGGTTACTTTAAATAAATAACAATTGAAAGAATCCATTGTGTTTTGTTTCTTTGTTACTTTTTACACATCTTTTCTTCTTCTAGGGTTACAGAACTGTACAGATAAAAAATCTGCCAGAGTCACTTCGGGATGCTTCTAAAATGACCCCTGAGGTATGTGCATCTAACCATGGGTATGCATCTAACCATGGGTATGTGCATCTAACCATTGTAGACTCATGGTGGGGTGACCAGCACGTAAATATACCTCTACTCCCCCTGCGCGCAGGTAGTACTGGGTTACGTGGTACCAATAGCAAAATCTTGACCTGACTGGATCTCAACTGTGATTCTACCTGGGTCACTATTATTTTGAGCAACATTGGGCCTATGTGTTTCCTTTAGTAAAATAAAAACATAATAAAGGTTTGGCCATTTACTGCTGCATGCTAGTGAATTCATCTCCCAACTTGGGCAGGAAATGTCAATATACTGCAGATCACCTTCACTTGTACTTATAGTTAAACCACTCAAAAATCCCACAACTTTGTGAAAAAAATCATGGATGCTTCTAAAATGACCCCTGAGGTATGTGCATCTAACCATTGTAGACTCATGGTGGGGTGACCAGCACGTAAATATACCTCTACTCCCCTGCGCGACAGGTAGTACTGGGTTACGTACCAGTAGCAAAATCTTGACCTGACTGGACCTCGAATGAGATTCTACCTGGGTCACTATTATTTTGAGCAACATTGGGCCTATGTGTTTCCTTAAAGTAAAATATTTTAATTATAGTTGGGAAATAAGTAAACATAATAAAGGTTTGGCCATTTACTGCTACATGTTAGTGAATTCATCTCCCAACTTGGGCAGGAAATGTCAATATACTGCAGATCCCTGCACTTATTAGTCACCACTCAAAAATCCTACAACTTTGTGGAAAAACTTGATGTTTTGTTTAGATGCTGTGAACAAAAATGTGGTTCTGCTTCTGCTCTATACTGTGCAAACACCTCCGGTACTTGGTGGTTATCACGCACAGGTCGTGTGATACGACGGCCTATATCCTGATGTGAGCTCTTTTCACAAGTTCATTTAATGTTGTTCATTTCATCCAGTTTGCTTCTCCTGTGCGTTACGTGAAAGGGTCACCACAGCTGCTGACTGAATGTTTTTGAAATGAGATGTGGGCAATGCTTGGAGTTAACCTTTTCAGGGTGTCTTCATAACAGCTGTGACATATATATATCATCATCAGTAACCATGTATTCCCAAGCTGGTTAAAACAGCTTATTTGGAATAATCTTTCAGGTGTTGAATTTAAAATTTAAAGCAAACATTGCTGAACATTAATGAAATGTTTTTGGCCTTGGGTCGTTGCAATCCATAACAATACCAATTGCTCAACTTCAACAAAGACTCTTTAATGTGGGTAATTACTCATTCAGTGGATAATTAAGTAATTTTCCTCTGTTCTTCCAAGAGACCTGGTGAACAAACAATTAGTAGACCACATAGATAAGGACGTGGTCACAGAGCAGGCGTCACATGTGACACAGACAACTTGTTATTACGGCCTAGTTCCTCAATTTACCCATATAAATCTTGCCAAACATCCAGCAGATTGGTTAGCCTATAAGGCTTCACTAGAAGTTGTTGTAAACCTAGGAGTAGTTACAGGATGCTCCCCTTCTCTTTTCAAAGGAGTCTAATTTTGTGCAGATGTGCTTAGTGGAGTTCCACAAGGATCAGTGTTGGGACCGCTGCTCTTCATCTTGTACATCTTGTAAAGAGGAAAGACTTGGAGCAAAGAAGACTGAGGGGTGAGTTAATCAAAACATTCAAGATCAATTTGAGAAAAAGGATCAAGACAGGTTCTTCAAGCTTCCAACCACAGACACAAGAGGACATAGCCAAAAGCTGTTAAAACCATGGCTACACAAAGCACATCAGGAGCTGACAAGATTTCTACTCACAGAGAGTCATTAATCATTGGAACGTCATAAATACAAAGAATACAAACTCCTTAAAATCACAACTTGACAGACATTGGGAAGATATGGGGTTCTTACAGGCGTAAGCCTACTCTCTCCCAGCAAACTGTAAGTGTAAAAAGCAAGAAGTGGTGAGTGCACTTTCATAAACCAATGTTTAGGGCAAAATTAGATACTGGTTGAGAAGGATAGCTTCAATAACGGCTGTGGCATTATAGGCCTACACGTATATCATCAATAACCATATAAGCTGGATCAAAACAATCAGCTTCTTTTGAATAATCTTAAATTTAAAAGCAAACATTGCTGAACATACTAACAAAATGTTGGCTATATGCAGCGGGCAAAAGGTTCTTGCTGCATTCAATAATGTTAAAATATATGCAACTCTGAAGAATGTATTTGTTATTATTGCTATATCATCCACCAGTGGAGCATAAAGAATATGTACTTGAGGAAGCCAACTATCAAAGCAGTGGGTTGCCTTTTGTGTATGAATTAACTCATGTTTAAAAACTACAAATTCAAGCTGTTTATTGAAGAGTCATCAAAATTTGAATAAAAATTACTATCGGTAACCAAGTTCTAATGATCACCTCAATAAGATTACCCATACTTTTGAAGGGCATCTTGGCCAGGATAGCAGTGGGCGAAAGCCCTTTGGCCAATTTTCACTGTCAGTGGATTTCCCTATTCCAAAGTTGTGTACTGAGAAATTTGATACGTTTGTGTATTTCAAAGTGTATCAATCCTTAAACAGGAAGCCCCGCTTGACCAGTTCGCCACAGAAGAACTGGCCTACACCTGTTACTCAATATAGTGGTTAAATGACTAAAGAATCTGTGCATGCATTTTATTTTAAACAAAATTGATTAGAAACTTCCATCAAGATAGATTAATTTCAAAGGCAGTGATTATGATTTGGTGTAGAGTGGACCTAAATATCCCGTGCTGTGTGACTTTTGGCATTGTCTATATTAAAGCTTCAAAATACTGGCCTATTCCATACACCCCTATAGACATGACCTTAATCTCCCATACAGATCGTAGGGTGTAGATTTGAATGGAGTCACCCATGCAATGTTTATTTTTTACATCTTAAACCTTGGTAGGATGTACAGACGTATTCTGGAGGGGGGGAGTTTTTTTGCTGCAAGGCATTTTTTTTCATCTCACTAGTAGCCAAATTTTTTCCCAAGAAACTCATGCCCCTTCGAAATCAAAATGGTGCATGGAGCACCCCTTATACCCCTGGGCCATGATGCTCCCATTCACTCTATAAATCCCATTTGTAATTCACACTCCCTGTGTGGAAGATAGGCAGTGTATGGATTTAAACTGTAATAACCCATTTATAGAAACTTTAATTGTGATTTTAAAATTTTTTTAAATGTAGATATTTATATAGCGCTTTATGCCGCAAACAGCCTCAAAGCGCTTTACATTTATTCTGCCGTCATTAGAATATGTCGGAACCACGTTTGCAGCCTACAATTGGCGCAGGATTCATCAGTACAACGACTGTGACAACCCCTAACAGTTTCCCATTGCACCTGGGTGGGGTGAGGCAAGCGAGGCAAAGCGCCTTGCCCCAAGGGCGCAACACGGTGGTGGGATGGGGACTCGAACCCATGCACATCAAGCAAGCTCTCAGATTATGAGTCCAAGGCCGTAACCACTGAGCCACCGTGCCCGTCTGGTTTAGGGCCTAACATCATAAAAATATATTTAAATTGTATATAGTCAATGGGAAACAAACATGTTTTTGAGGAAGTTTTGCTTTACTCTAGAGTATACATTAAACACTGATTAAGTGCTTTAAAAGTTTATGATTTATCTTGCATGTCTCTTAATTATCAATGCTTTATAGACTGCCATGACAGTAGATTATTCTTCAAACAGTAGTTATGATATGATGTAGCAGTTGTTTTAAACTTGTTCAACATGTTCAAGGTCCACAAGTACATAGCAGTTTTCCCGGCCCAGCAACACATTGCAAATGGGTGGGGTGAAAAAATCCACTGACCATCCAGGATTTTAACCTGGGACCTTCGGTTATCATGCCGATGCTCTACCAACTGAGCTAATGCATCAGTTATTTTTGATTTTCAGAATAATCTACCTTAATACAGTGATTATGATTAAGTGTAGAGTGGACCTATTTTGGGGCCAGGCTGAGAAGTTTGGCAGTCTATAAAGCATCAGTGCTTATTGTATACTCCAGGGTTTACCCATCATAAAACTACATGTGATTGGTGCAGAAGCAGCATTAAACAATTATGACAATAACAACTTTTAAAGATTTGGAAATCATGTTTAAAGATTACCATGGTTACCTCATCTTCCTTGATATGAATTTGAATGAGGAACAAGTATATACAAGGAATTCAATGTTTGGTGTGAAGGAGTTTGGTGTACATCGTTTTAGAAATAGTGAATGGTGAATGATGATGAAAGGTTCCAAGTTCCAGTGATGTTCTAAAGTTCCAGTGATGTTCTAAAGTCTTTGGCAGATGATTGAAGAAATTAAGGTGTGCAGAACTCCAGGCAATAAATCAATATATTGCCGAATCTTTCGAGTGCTGCTATAACTGGCTCCGCCCTTCGCCTGCTTCTCCATGCTATCAGTTGAAATCTCAAGATCTTGTTGAGACTGTAAGTTGCCAATGAAAACAGTGATGAACATAGTGTTATTCTGTGGTATCAGCATGTTTTTCAGTTCAGCGTAAGTTCACTCCAATTTGAACAATCTTGCCAATGAAAACGGTGATGAAATGCTGCTATTCCGTTATCAAAATGTTTTTCAGTTCAGTGAGTGTTTTAATTCATTGTGGGTGAAACTCAATTCATCATCATAATAGTCTTCAGGATTTATAAGTTTTCACTCCAATTGTACTGGTGGTACACTTGATTGTTAGTATTATTGGCTATCATGCCAGTCAGTCCATTTTCTCCATTGATTACTACACCACAGTGTCTCTCCTGTCAAGAATGATATCCCAATTAGGATATTTCACAAGTTTCAGCTACAAATCATGCTGCCCTTTATACGTGGCTATATGCAATGGCTTCATTGAGTCACTGCTATCCATTCACAATGGTAATTCCTATCAACACTTCACCATTCACATAAAGTCACCAACTGCTTCTTTGTTGTATTTTTGTCATTATTGCTTTTTATTCACCAGTTAATTAAAGATGGACAAATGTTGCTGCACAAGATCATGGCCTGAGAAAGGTGCAACATGTTTGACAACAAATGTGTCTTTTGATACATATATTTCCATGTGAGGCCAATTGTCAGTATCTGCACAAATCAAATGCAAGCTTCCTACTTATATTTATTTTCCTCACTTATGGTAAGAATATTCAAATATTATAAGGAATATTTTTTCATAACATCTATATAATTTTTCACCCTGATGTGGCAGTGACTTCAGTGCATATTTCATTGAGCACGGCTTCAAATCGCTAGTGTTCGGTCAAAGCACTGGCATAGACATGCACATGCTTAAAGACGCCGAATAGGTGCAAGTGCAAAGCAACTGTCTCAATGCATTGACGTCACTGCCACATCAAGACAAAAATGGTAAATATGGAAAATGAGTAAAAATATTGTGTGACTTTTTGCATTATTTTTATGGACGATTTGAATCATTTAATTTTGAAAGCACTTTAAATCATGTATATCCATCATAAAGCTGCATGTGCCTGATCCAAAAGCAACATTGAACATTAACTTCTGCATGACAATAATAACTATGATAAGGGTTTGGAGAATTTGCCTCACAGAATATTTTTACATATTTTTTTTTCTTTCTTTTCTTTTTTTTCTTTTTTTTTCTATTTTTTTTTCTTTCTTTTCTTTTTCTTTTCTTTTTTTTTTTTTTTTTTTTTTTTTTTTTTTTTTTTTTTTTTTTTTTTTTTTTTTTTTTTTTTCAATTTTTTTTTTTTTTTTTTTTTTTTTTTTTTTTTTTTTTTTTTTTTTTTTTTTTTTTTTTTTTTTTTTTTTTTTTTTTTTTTTTTTTTTTTTTTCTTTTTTTTTTTTTTTTTTTTTTTTTTTTTTTTTTTTTTTTTTTTTTTTTTTTTTCTTTTTTCTGTTTTATTTTACATCTTATTCTGCATGCATATATTGATCTTATATATCTTATCACCAGTAAACCATATCATTACCACTGTTTGAAGAATAATCTATCTTGTAGTATTTCTATGCAACAAAGACCATTGTTTTTGACATATTTTTCAGCAATCAATAACATTGTTCAATTATTTGTGATGTTAATGGTGACAAAAGTTTTTAAAATGAAACCTATTGCACAGTGCTGTCTTGAGTATGTTAACTAAGGAAAGATAAAAGTATGTATCATACAGGCCTATAAGCAGTCAGTTTAAAAAGAGTAGGGTGTTTACCCTAACTGTCATAATTAGTCTCCTATTGTTCACTGGGAGCCCTTAAGATTAGTGCTTTTATTTGGGTACCCTTCAAAATAAATTATTAAATGTAGTAATGATTAAATTGTACAACCATCTCTTTGAAACACTATTGCATTATGAATTTTGGAGCAAAAAGTGAATTAGATCCTCTCTACTTCACAGAAATTTTGATAAAAATAGAGGACTTAATAATGCTATGCTATCCAATATTGAATTTATCAACTGATATACAGGGTTTGCCTAGATAGTAAACAGATCAATGAAAAGTTCTGAAATCCAAATGTTTTGATGACTCTTCAGAGAAAAAACGTGAATTTTACTGAGAATTTGCCTCCCTCATCTGACATACAATGCATACCACTACTTTGTTATTACTGATGAATCTTCGAATTGGAAGATGGAATGTTTAAAACGTATAAGACTTGTAAAACATAATTTAGCAATAATATACTTGTAAAATGGCGTACAAATGTTTGCATTTGGGAAGCTGACTGCAATAAATCATTCAGTCAATAGGGTTACATAATGTCTATCAATGAACGTGCACACACATCACTTGAAAAGACGTGTGACAGCTAAAAAGACCATGGATGCTGGGTAAATAGTCTGGAAACCTGTGGCAAGGTCTACACTCCACAACTTTTGAGCTATGGTTGTTGCATGGAGTATACTGAACTATGCCATTTTATGGAAATAAGATTTCTACCATACTTTTAATCCATTCAGATTTTACCAAAAAATTTCACTGACCATCCAGGATTTGAACCTAGGACCACCAGTTTTGAATGAAGCTGGTGCTCTACCAACTGAGCTAATGGTGCAGTGATTTTTTATTTTTTAAATCCGAATGAATTTTATGTGGTAGAAGTCTCATTTCTATGAATTGACAGTTCAGTTACCTCAATGCAACAACAATGTGAATAATTATAAGGTACAATTATAGGATAAACTTTTCTAAACACCCTAATTTCCTAATTTGCATATATGCAAACTTTTTTTGGGGCCTAAGAAAGCTATTTAGAAGACAGACCTGGCATGGAAATATACAGAAAATGAAGCAAGTTTCCAGAAAGTTATTAGACTCCACAACAAAGTTAACCATGGCACAACAAGGTAGATAGCTGGGCTGGGAAAGAACCAAAAATGGACATCAGATGGAACAAACTCCAACAGTGCATCCAGTGCATAATGCCATTGCAAAATTCTGAATCAGCAAATTCAAAGTGTGGTCACAAAGGAGAACACACTCCCTCATATCAACGTCTCTCTGCCTCATGGAATACCAAACTTGTGTCATCTCCACTAATTGTGTAGCTGTATTGAACTTCTCTCGCATCTCCGTTTAATTATGACGAAAAACTGCTCACAAACATTAATGCTTCAAACGCCAGCAAGAAAACCATCATTGTAGCTGTGTTGGATTTCACAAAAGCATTAGACAAGGGGACTCACAAACATCTTATGCACAAGCTCCATCATTTGCATTAGAGGATAGACCCCATTGAAAACCCAGTATAACCTTAAAGTTGTGTACTTGTGCAACTTTTTTGTTTCAAGTAAATATCAGTATTATAGAGAGCATGCAGTTTTAATTCCACCGGGCACCGTTAAGGACTTGGCAAGCATGTAGCATATGAGTCCAGCCCAAAGAGCTGGACCTAGCATATTACGCCTACATAGTATACTAAGCAACAGCAGTGTTAGAAAGCATGAGGTGGTAAGTGTACTTTCATAGAAAGCATGAGGTGGTAAGTGTACTTTCATAGAAAGCATGAGGTGGTAAGTGTACTTTCATAGAAAGCATGAGGTGGTAAGTGTACTTTCATAGAAAGCATGAGGTGGTAAGTGTACTTTCATAGAAAGCATCAGGTGGTAAGTGTACTTTCATAGAAAGCATCAGGTGGTAAGTGTACTTTCATAGAAAGCATGAGGTGGTAAGTGTACTTTCATAGAAAGCATCAGGTGGTAAGTGTACTTTCATAGAAAGCATCAGGTGGTAAGTGTACTTTCATAGAAAGCATCAGGTGGTAAGTGTACTTTCATAGAAAGCATCAGGTGGTAAGTGTACTTTCATATTCTGAAGTTTACAGCTGTAGCATATATTCATCATCAATAACCATGTATTCCCAAGCTGCTTAAAAAAGCGCAGTGATTTATAGTGCACTACGCACAGGCACAACGCCTAGACGTTGATCCACAAGCCTCAGCATACTTTTACAGCTTGTCGCTGACCACTCCGGCCCCACATCATTCCATAAACCATTAAAAACAAATCAGGCACTTTGCGCTACAAGAGCAGACACCCTCCCCAAGTTTCGTACGGGATACAACGAGACAATTAGCAGTAAGTTCCTTGTCCAGGGGCATTTCAAGCTAACTCAATTTTTCCACGAGAGCACCACCAGGTTTCGAACCCGCAATCTCTCGCACCATAATCGAATGCCTAAAGAATAGCTTATTTGGAATAATCTTAGGTATTGAATTGAATGAAATGCTTTTGATTGTTGCGATCCATAACAATGTTTTAGGCACAAGAAGTGATTTTAGGGCATCTTCATCATCAATTACCATGAATTCCCAAGCTGCTTAAAGAACGGCTTATTTGGAATAATCTTAGGTATTGAATTTAATGAAATGTTTTAGGCCTTGGGTTGTTGCAATCCATAACAATGTTTTAGGCACAAGCAGTGATTTTATGGAATCTTCATCATCAATAACCATGTATTCCCAAGCTGTTTAAAGAACAGCTTATTTGGAATAATCTTAGGTATTGAATTTAATGAAATGTTTTAGGCCTTGGGTTGTTGCAAAATCCATAACAATGTTTTAGGCACAAGCAGTGATTTTAGGGAATCTTCATCATCAATAACCATGTATTCTCAAGCTGTTTAAAGAACAGCTTATTTGGAATAATCTTAGGTATTGAATTTAATGAAATGTTTTAGGCCTTGGGTTGTTGCAATCCATAACAATGTTTTAGGCACAAGCAGTGATTTTAGGGAATCTTCATCATCAATAACCATGTATTCCCAAGCTGTTTAAAGAACAGCTTATTTGGAATAATCTTAGGTATTGAATTTAATTAAATGCTTTAGGCCTTGGGTTGTTGCAATCCATAACAATGTTTTAGGCACAAACAGTGATTTTAGGGAATCGCACCATGGGTCGATATGATACCAAGCCCCTAAGGGCAGCGCTAGTTGACCTCAATGCTGAGTGTGACAGACAACAGGCCTTGGCCGATCCCCTGCTCTTTACGAAAAGGCTTGCAACTGTTACATCCGGGTTTTACATGTCCAGATATTGCTCGTCTGCAGCACCAGTGTACATGACTCTCCAAACCACAGCACACTATGCTCCTTGAGTGGCCTTAAGTGGCATCTCGGTGGTAAATGTTGGTATTACTCAGTATTTACGCCAAAGGCAGTAAATTAATTTACTAGAATTTGGCAGTATATGACCAACCTGAATTATATTAACCTATTTCCCAAGTATAATTAATATGTTTATTTCGCAAATTCTTACATTAAAAGTAAATGACATAGGTTTTTATTATGTTTTTTTTAAGAATGGGGCATGTAGAATCACCATCGAATGGTGTAAAAAGTATTCAAAAAACAGTCAACAAAATGTTTCCTTTCAACATCTTTAAGTGTAGATAGCACCAGCGCGAATGCTAACAGTGTCAATGAGCGATAATTAGCACACACTCACTAATTAGCAATGGTGTTATTTAGCACTATTAGCGCTAATTTAGCATGATTATCAGTACCTAGAGCTAATTAGTGTTTTAGCCCTAATAAGTTAACACCAATTATCGGTACCTAGTGCTAGTGCTAATAACGCCAATTATTGGTATCTAGTGCTCATTACCATTATGTAGCATTTTAGAGCTAGTAACACTAATTATCTTTACTTAGTGCAAATTAGTGTGATGTAGCGTTTTAGCGCTAATAACACCAATTATCGGTACCTAGTGCTAATTACAGTGATGTAGCGTTTTAGCGCTAATAATGACAATTATCGGTACCTGGTGCTAATTAGCGTGATGTAGCGTTTTAGCGCTAATAACACTAATTATCATTACCTAGTGCTAATTAGCGTGATGTAGCATTTTAGCGCTAATAACACTAATTATCTTTACCTAGTGCTAATTAGCCGGATGTAGCATTTCAGCGCTAATAACACCAATTATAGCATTTTAGCTAATTCAACTAATTAGTAGTGGTACCTAGTACTCTGGTGCTGATTTCCCCTAGTAGCGTGATGTAGCATTTAAGTGCTATATAATACTCGCTAATTAACGGTGCACCATTTCTTTCGAGAACTGCTTTTGTTTTAAACCCAAATATTTATGGAAGAACTTACGGGATGTTTATTGCAAAAACCACAATGCGCACAGGAGCAGTATTTTCTTCACTGAAACATTTTTGGCAAATTGTGAGTTTAGTAATCTGTGATATTAAATATGCCACTTACTGTAAAGCTTAGGATGTAAACTAACAACTATCAGTATCCATTTGAAAAAATCATGGGCATTGTCTCATTATGCCAAATTTTCCAGCACTAGGTCACATTGCGGAATGATGAAAAGAGCATTGCAGAATAATGCTGTACGTAAATTCCCATAGAAAATGAAAAGCAGTCCATGTTTGATAAAGAAAAATGAAAATATCAAAACATTTGAGTAATATGTGTTTTATATACTTAGGTAATTATGTTAGCTGACAAATATCAATATTCATCCAAAAATCACCTGTTTCTTTTAATCCAAAATTGTTTTTGCAAGGTTACATAACAGAATTAACATTAATTCTTGGAAATGAAATTTAGCACTGAATGTTAGCCATATGATGTACATGTAAGGGGCTGTGCAATAATTATGAGCCCTGAGAGAGGGTAAAATTGGGGGGGAGAAATTTTTGGCGAGCTGAAAGGGGGGACAAGCAATTTTTGACAAGATGAGGGGGGACAAGCAATTTTTTCCCAAGGCTTGGGAAAACACTACAGAAATGCTTTAATATGCAAATTTTCCTGCTCGCTACACTCTAGACCATTTAAGGTTTGTAAATTGGGGTCCCAAAAATTTGGCATGTTCAAGGGGAGGCAAAGATTCTAAGGCAGGCCAAGGGGGGGAGGCAAGTGATTTTGGCAGGCCAAGGGGCAATGCAGAATAATGGGGTTTTGCATGGAAATGTCACCTACAATGGTTCAGGCAGTGCTGAAATATCAATACTGTAAAGTTCATTATGTGCAATGCATTTTGAATGTTGTAACCCAAAACTGTGTAGATTTTTTTCAAATATGAAAGATTTGCAGAATTATGCTATATAATTGGATACATCTCATAAGAATGATTTAAAAATTGGTAACGTAACTAGATTGGGTTCCTTTTTAAATCATTGCATTTACTTATTGTTTCTAATTAGAAAATAGTAATTTCCCAAAATTCAGGAAAAGGATTAATGTACACAGATGATTAACTTAACACACACAGGCGCGCCCCACGACATTAGTTAGTCATGTGTGTGTGTGTACCAGTTATCATCCATGCACAAAAATACTTTTCAAGAATTTTTGGGAAATCGCAGTATTCCGTTAATCAAATTTGGGGGGAAAACAATTTAGGTGTAAGTGCATGTTGGATACACAAGTAGGCATTTCCAAATTTTTTTTAAAAAGCGCAGTGATATATAGTGAGACAATTAGCAGTAAGTTCCTTGTCTAGGGGGATCTCAAGCTAACTCAATTTTTTCCACGAGAGCATACTAGGCACTGCCAGGGTTCGAACCAGCAACCTCTCGCACCATAGTAGAATGCCTTAACAATTGAGATAACTTGACTGCTTAAGAAGTCCATGATAACGATTTTTAAATTATTCTTATGAGACATTTTGTATTGAACTGAATTAGAGGGCATTCACCGTCTCACTCGAGAATTTAAGATGTGTATATAATATTATTGGCATTTACAATTTTTTTGTCATAGATTAGGTATGAGTTAATAATATAATAGTTTAAATTACTAATGAAATATCATCTTCATTCAATCAAAATATTTTAAAATTACATCATGAAGTACATACTATACATGCCTAAATCCATATATATGTGTAAGTGAACAAACATAGTTTACGCGATTTGAATTGACTGTATTTTTAATCGTAATCGTATATCATGATTGTCGTGTTCAATCAGTTAGGCCTAATTATTTAAGTACATTGCGTAAAAGTAAAAGAATTTAACGCCCACCCACTAATTTTCCTCACCACAGACAGCATTGGCTTGGTGATAAATAGGCCTACCAATGGCAGTTGTTTCATAACTGGCCTGACAGACAAAGTCTTACCTTGTGGTAATATTTTCTTAAGACAGTAAACTGAGTAAAGTTTACCAAAACGTGGATCTTCTAAACCATATAGGTACATTGCGTAAAAGTAAACAAATTTAACGCCCACCCACTAATTTTCCTCACCACAGACAGCATTGGCTTGGTGATAAATACCAATGGCAGTTTGTTTCATAACTGGCCTGACAGACATACATATCCCCGCGGCTCCACCCTTGAATGGTCGAGGGGGAGCCTGGAGGGACCTAGCACCTACGCCTACCGGCTCCACCCTTGAATTTGCCGTCTACTTTCAATTTCCTTTTAGAAGCAGACCCTCCCACTGTAACATACTTATAATACAAACTGGATGGACCGGGGTTCTCGGATGTCGCGGTTTTCGACGCAAAGCGTCGACCGTGATGCCTCCACCAAAGAGAGTGATGTGGCACATACTCACAAGTTGATACAAAGCTGGGTGACAGTTTTTACTAATTTGACCTCAGATGACCCCTGGATGACCTCGGATGACCCCGAAATGACCTTCCAAAAATTTGGCTTTATATATTGACTGTACCCACCAAATTTCATGCACATACGACAGTTTTTATTAATTTGACCTCAGATGACCCCTGGATGACCCTGGATGACCCCAAAATTATCACAAGCACAAGCACAAGCAATGATTTTAGGAATCTTCATCATCAATAACCATGTATTCCCAAGCTGTTTAAAGAACAGCTTATTTGGAATAATCTTAGGTATTGAATTTAATGAAATGCTTTAGGCCTTGGGTTGTTGCGATCCATAACAATGTTTTAGGCACAAGCAGTGATTTTAGGCATCTTTATCATCAATAACCATGTATTCCCAAGCTGTTTAAAGAACAGCTTATTTGGAATAATCTTAGGTATTGAATTTAATGAAATGCTTTAGGCCTTGGGTTGTTGTGATCCATACAGTAAACTGAGTAAAGTTTACCAAAACGTGGATCTTCTAAACCATATAGGTACATTGCGTAAAAGTAAACAAATTTAACGCCCACCCACTAATTTTCCTCACCACAGACAGCATTGGCTTGGTGATAAATACCAATGGCAGTTTGTTTCATAACTGGCCTGACAGACATACAGTCTTACCCCGAAATGACCTTCCAAAAATTTGGCTCTATATATTGACTGTACCCACCAAATTTCATGCACATACGACAGTCTTTACTAATTTGACCTCAGATGACCCCTGGATGACCCTGGATGACCCCAAAATTATCACAAGCACAAGCAGTCCAAAAATTAGGCTCTAAATGTTGGCTGTACCCACCAAGTTACATTCCCATACGACAGTTTTTACTAATTTGACCTTAGATGACCCCTGGGTGACCCCAAAATGTCCTTCCAAAAATTCGGCTCTAAATGTTGACTGTACCTAACAAGTTTCATGGCCACATGACAGTTTTTGCTAATTTGACCTCAAATGACCCCTGCATGACCTCAGGTGACCTTGACCCACTAACCAATACAAACTTGTCAAGATGCACCCACCCACCAAGTTTGAGGAACATGTGACCCTAGTCTCCGAGAAGAGGTAAATAAGGAAAATTAGCCCCTGACCTCAAATGACTTTTTACCTCAGTATATGACCTTGAACTTCACCCAAAAAAAAGTAGCCAGAGTTTTTAACCATGACCCACCTATCCTGAAAATCTGAAGTCAATCCGCCCATCCGTGCCTGAGATATGGCATCCGGACGTAAGCACAGAAGCACAGAAGGAAAAAAAAAAAAAAACAGTATGCCTCGCGGTGGAGGCATAAAAATCATAAATATTTAAAATGTACACAAAATACACAATTAAAAACAAAATAGGATAAAAATTTGAAATACAACAAAAAAGCTATGTGATAAGAATGGAATTGATTAAATAGTTGTTTTTAATGGATCCTTGTCAAGGTTGTAACAAGACACCCATTTGGATAGCACATCCCTGTATATGTATTCCTCAAGTGTGGGGGCGCCCTCTAGATCCCACCATCTTCATTGGTCATCAAGTCCGGCTGCCCGGCGTAGTGCTTGGTCATCAAGTCCGGCTGCCCGGCGTAGAATTTTTATATTTTTGGCACCGAGTCGTTTTTCTATGAAAAACATGACCCATTTGAACAGCAAAACCGAGGGGAGGGTCTTATTGGAAATGAGGGTATGGGGATGGGCGGCAGATTGGGGGTACATTTTCAGCCATTTAGACTTGGGTGGATTTTCTGCCATTTTGGTTTATTGATGGCCAGAATTTCATGAAAATTTGAAAGGGTGTTTTTTTCTTCAAAATTTTCTCAAAAAAGTGCAAATTTTTCTTTACACAAATTTGCGAAAATTTATAAAAAATTGGTAGAATTTCAAGTCATTTAGTTTGCGGTCGGGTACTTTTTGAAGTTTCAGTCGCTCATCCCTAACCAAACCAAAGTTGAGACCCCCCCAGCAGTAACATTCCTGTAAATGTAGGTCTCAAATGTGGGACTACCAACTAGATTCCAGCATCCTGATCAGGTACCCCTATCATATCCCTACCAAGCCTTTGACAGAGGCTCAGTTTGGCTTGGTCTGTGAGGCGCGAGTGCAAAGTGCAAGCCAAGCGCATCTATGCGAACCGCAAGTACATTAGGGTGAGCCACAAGCCATCAACACAGGAGTATCCCGACTGTGTGAACTCAGTTCACATGTAGTTCAATTCGCCTGATGCTATCCTACTACACGGCTATTCCAGGTTAGGTTAGTCTATGAGTTTCCCATGTCTGTGACACGAGACAGTATCTCTACCATTTTCAACAACACACCTGTCTGGATTAATCCTCCTGGTTCTTGATATCGACCAAATAAGGTACGCTACCAGACAAATTGGGTTATTGGAAGAAGACATCAGAATGCCTTGACATGGAATAATGATGATACATGATAATGATCCGACGATGAGAATTAGATGATAACTATCCTGATGATAAACCAAAAACAATAATGATATTTCCTTCACCACAGGCAACACTGGGTTGGTGACAAATACCAGTGGCAGTAAGATTCATAACTGGCCTGACATAATGGGAAACCCTAAAATCTACTTCTTCTGCTTCTAACATTTTTTCATCAAACCCACTTTCAAAATGCTACTAGTGTCAGACCAATCCATACTCATAATCAGTGTATACGAGACTGAATATGCGGCAGTAAATAGCTCCCTATTTTACGTTAAGGTTGGGCAGTTGGGCAATACATTAAGGTTACTCTTTGTCAATGTTATATTACGGTTAGGGTTGGTGGGTTATGGTTAGTGGATTAGGGTTAGTGGGTTAGGGTTAGTGGGTTAGGGTTAGTGGGTTAGGGTTAGTGGGTTAGGGTTAGTGGGTTAGGGTTAGTGGGTTAGGGTTAGTGGGTTAGGGTTAGTGGGTAAGGGTTAGTGGGTTAGGGTTAGTGGGTTAGGGTTAGTGGGTTAGGTAAGTGGGTTAGGTTAGAGTAACCTTAAGGGTGCTATTTACAGAGGGCGCTATTTACTGCCGTATATTCAGTCTCATAATAGACTGATTACGAGTATGGATTGGTCTGACACTAGTAGCATTTTGAAAGTGGGTTTGATGAAAAAAATGTTAGAAGCAGAAGAAGTAGATTTGAGGGTTTCCCAATGCACCACCTACATATGTAAAACAAGCTGCAACACAAGGCTATCAAGAACCTGCACAACATTAAATTATTGTATTGTTTCCTCTACCAATTACTGTCGTTTTCAATTATATTGACTTGTTATCAGGAACCATGCTGAAAGCAATTAGATTTGCTGCAATATGCATCTAACTTCCCATTATACCTAAAAAACAGTTGATGAAAAAAGTTTGCCAAAAAACGTAGATCTTCTAAACCATATAAGTACATTGCGTAAAAGTAAACAAATTTAACGCCCACCCACTAATTTTCCTCACCACAGACAGCATTGGTTTGGTGATACATGTACATACCAATGGCAGTTGTTTCATAACTGGTCTGACAGCCATAGATATTCCTAATATTTTCTTACATTAAATATATTTCATTACATTACGCTGTGGCATTATGCCTGGTCTAGCCCATTCTCTGGAGGATAGACCTCAGGTGATCGACCTTTCCTTAACGACACTAACGACTAACACTACTACTACTACGGTCTAGCCTGTTGTCGGGAGGATAGACCTCAGGTGACCGACCTTTCCTTAACGACTAACACTACTACTGCCCGGTCTAGCCCGTTGTCGGGAGGATAGACCTCAGGTGATCGACCTTTCCTTAACGACTAACACTACTACTGCCCGGTCTAGCCCGTTGTCGGGAGGATAGACCTCAGGTGATCGACCTTTCCTTAACGACTACACTACTACTGCCCGGTCTAGCCCGTTGTCGGGAGGATAGTGCCCGGTCTCGAGCCTTGTCCTTAACGAGGATACACCTCAGATCGACCTTTCCTTAACGACTACACTACTACTGCCCGGTCTAGCCCGTTGTCGGGAGGATAGACCTCAGGTGATCGACCTTTCCTTAACGACTAACACTACTACTGCCCGGTCTAGCCCGTTGTCGGGAGGATAGACCTCAGGTGATCGACCTTTCCTTAACGACTAACACTACTACTGCCCGGTCTAGCCCGTTGTCGGGAGGATAGACCTCAGGTGATCGACCTTTCCTTAACGACTACACTACTACTGCCCGGTCTAGCCTGTTGTCGGGAGGATAGACCTCAGGTGATCGACTTTTCCTTAACGACTACACTACTACTGCCCGGTCTAGCCTGTTGTCGGGAGGATAGACCTCAGGTGATCGACCTTTCCTTAACGACTACACTACTACTGCCCGGTCTAGCCTGTTGTCGGGAGGATAGACCTCAGGTGATCGACCTTTCCTTAACGACTACACTACTACTGCCCGGTCTAGCCCGTTGTCGGGAGGATAGACCTCAGGTGATCGACCTTTCCTTAACGGCTACTACACTACTACTGCCCGGTCTAGCCCGTTGTCGGGAGGATAGACCTCAGGTGATCGACCTTTCCTTAACGACTACACTACTACTGCCCGGTCTAGCCCGTTGTCGGGAGGATAGACCTCAGGTGATCGACCTTTCCTTAACGACTACACTACTACTGCCCGGTCTAGCCCGTTGTCGGGAGGATAGACCTCAGGTGATCGACCTTTCCTTAACGACTACACTACTACTGCCCGGTCTAGCCCGTTGTCGGGAGGATAGACCTCAGGTGATCGACCTTTCCTTAACGACTACACTACTACTGCCCGGTCTAGCCCGTTGTCGGGAGGATAGACCTCAGGTGATCGACCTTTCCTTAACGACTACACTACTACTGCCCGGTCTCAGCCCGTTGTCGGGAGGATAGACCTCAGGTGATCGACCTTTCCTTAACGACTACACTACTACTGCCAGGTCTAGCCCGTTGTCGGGAGGATAGACCTCAGGTGATCGACCTTTCCTTAACGACTACACTACTACTGCCCGGTCTAGCCCGTTGTCGGGAGGATAGACCTCAGGTGATCGACCTTTCCTTAACGACTACACTACTACTGCCCGGTCTAGCCCGTTGTCGGGAGGATAGACCTCAGGTGATCGACCTTTCCTTAACGACTACACTACTACTGCCCTAGCCCATTGTCTAGCCTGTCGACCTGTTGGGAGGATAGACCTCAGGTGATCGACCTTTCCTTAACGACTAACACTACTACTGCCCGGTCTAGCCCGTTGTCGGGAGGATAGACCTCAGGTGATCGACCTTTCCTTAACGACTACACTACTACTGCCCGGTCTAGCCCGTTGTCGGGAGGATAGACCTCAGGTGATCGACCTTTCCTTAACGACTAACACTACTACTGCCCGGTCTAGCCCGTTGTCGGGAGGATAGACCTCAGGTGATCGACCTTTCCTTAACGACTACACTACTTTCCTTAACGACTACACTACTGTTGTCGGGAGGATAGACCTCAGGTGATCGACCTTTCCTTAACGACTACACTACTACTGCCCGGTCTAGCCCGTTGTCGGGAGGATAGACCTCAGGTGATCGACCTTTCCTTAACGACTACACTACTACTGCCCGGTCTAGCCCGTTGTCGGGAGGATAGACCTCAGGTGATCGACCTTTCCATAACGACTACACTACTACTGCCCGGTCTAACCCGTTGTCGGGAGGATAGACCTCAGGTGATCGACCTTTCCTTAACGACTACACTACTACTGCCCGGTCTAACCCGTTGTCGGGAGGATAGACCTCAGGTGATCGACCTTTCCTTAACGACTACACTACTACTGCCCGGTCTAGCCCGTTGTCGGGAGGATAGACCTCAGGTGATCGAACCTTTCCTTAACGATTACACTACTACTGCTACTGCCCGGTCTAGCCCGTTGTCGGGAGGATAGACCTCAGGTGATCGACCTTTCCTTAACGACTACACTACTACTGCCCGGTCTAGCCCGGTCGGGAGGATAGACCTCAGGTGATCGACCTTTCCTTAACGACGTCGAGGATAGACCTCAGGTGATCGACTTTTCCTTAACGACTACACTACTACTGCCCGGTCTAGCCCGTTATCGGGAGGATAGACCTCAGGTGATCGACCTTTCCTTAACGACTACACTACTACTGCCCGGTCTAGCCCGTTGTCGGGAGGATAGACCTCAGGTGATCGACCTTTCCTTAACGACTAACACTACTACTGCCCGGTCTAACCCGTTGTCGGGAGGATAGACCTCAGGTGATCGACCTTTCCTTAACGACTACACTACTACTGCCGGTCTAGCCCGTTGTCGGGAGGATAGACCTCAGGTGATCGACCTTTCCTTAACGATTACACTACTACTGCCCGGTCTAGCCCGTTGTCGGGAGGATAGACCTCAGGTGATCGACCTTTCCTTAACGAATAACACTACTACTGCCCGGTCTAGCCCGTTGTCGGGAGGATAGACCTCAGGTGATCGACCTTTCCTTAACGAATACACACTACTACTGCCCGGTCTAGCCCGTTGTCGGGAGATAGACCTCAGGTGATCGACCTTTCCTTAACGATTACACTACTACTGCCCGGTCTAGCCCGTTGTCGGGAGGATAGACCTCAGGTGATCGACCTTTCCTTAACGACTACACTACTACTACTACTGCCCAGGTCTAGCCCGTTGTCGGGAGGATAGACCTCAGGTGATCGACCTTTCCTTAACGACTAACACTACTACTGCCCGGTCTAGCCCGTTGTCGGGAGGATAGACCTCAGGTGATCGACCTTTCCTTAACGACTACACTACTACCTCAGGTGATCGACCTGCCCTACTGCCCGGTCTAGCCCGTTGTCGGGAGGATAGACCTCAGGTGATCAACCTTTCCTTAACGACTACACTACTACTGCCCGGTCTAGCCCGTTGTCGGGAGGATAGACCTCAGGTAATCGACCTTTCCTTAACGACTACACTGCTACTGCCCGGTCTAGCCCGTTGTCGGGAGGATAGACCTCAGGTGATCGACCTTTCCTTAACGACTACACTACTACTGCCCGGTCTAGCCCGTTGTCGGGAGGATAGACCTCAGGTGATCGACCTTTCCTTAACACTACTACTGCCCGGTCTAGCCCGATACCTCAGGTGATCGACCTTTCCTTAACGACTACACTACTACTGCCCGGTCTAGCCCGTTGTCGGGAGGATAGACCTCAGGTGATCGACCTTTCCTTAACGACTACACTACTACTGCCCGGTCTAGCCCGTTGTCGGGAGGATAGACCTCAGGTGATCGACCTTTCCTTAACGACTACACTACTACTGCCCGGTCTAGCCCGTTGTCGGGAGGATAGACCTCAGGTGATCAACCTTTCCTTAACGACTACACTACTACTGCCGGTCTAGCCCGTTGTCGGGAGAATAGACCTCAGGTGATCGACCTTTCCTTAACGATTACACTACTACTGCCCGGTCTAGCCCGTTGTCGGGAGGATAGACCTCAGGTGATCGACCTTTCCTTAACGACTATCGACCTTTCCTACTACTACTACCCGGTCTAGCCCGTTGTCGGGAGGATAGACCTCAGGTGATCGACCTTTCCTTAACGACTACACTACTACTGCCCGGTCTAGCCCGTTGTCGGGAGAATAGACCTCAGGTGATCGACCTTTCCTTAACGATTACACTACTACTGCCCGGTCTAGCCCGTTGTCGGGAGGATAGACCTCAGGTGATCGACCTTTCCTTAACGAATACACTACTACTGCCCGGTCTAGCCCGTTGTCGGGAGGATAGACCTCAGGTGATCGACCTTTCCTTAACGACTAACACTACTACTGCCCGGTCTAGCCCGTTGTCGGGAGAATAGACCTCAGGTGATCGACCTTTCCTTAACGATTACACTACTACTGCCCGGTCTAGCCCGTTGTCGGGAGGATAGACCTCAGGTGATCGACCTTTCCTTAACGACTACACTACTACTGCCCACTAGGATAGACTACTTTCCTTAACGCCCGGTCTAGCCCGTTGGTCGCAAGATAGACCTCAGGTGATCGACCTTTCCTTAACGAATAACACTACTACTGCCCGGTCTAACCCGTTGTCGGGAGGATAGACCTCAGGTGATCGACCTTTCCTTAACGACTACACTACTACATGTACTGCCCGGTCTAGCCCGTTGTCGGGAGGATAGACCTCAGGTGATCAACCTTTCCTTAACGACTACACTACTACTGCCCGGTCTAGCCCGTTGTCGGGAGGATAGACCTCAGGTGATCGACCTTTCCTTAACGACTACACTGCTACTGCCCGGTCTAGCCCGTTGTCGGGAGGATAGACCTCAGGTGATCGACCTTTCCTTAACGACTACACTACTACTGCCCGGTCTAGCCCGTTGTCGGGAGGATAGACCTCAGGTGATCGACCTTTCCTTAACGGTGATCGGGACCTTCGACCTTTCCTTAACGACTACACGATCGACCTTTCCTTAATGACTACACTACTACTGCCCGGTCTAGCCCGTTGTCGGGAGGATAGACCTCAGGTGATCGACCTTTCCTTAACGACTACACTACTACTGCCCGGTCTAGCCCGTTGTCGGGAGGGTAGACCTCAGGTGATCGACCTTTCCTTAACGACTACACTACTACTGCCCGGTCTAGCCCGTTGTCGGGAGGATAGACCTCAGGTGATCAACCTTTCCTTAACGACTACACTACTGCCCGGTCTAGCCCGTTGTCGGGAGAATAGACCTCAGGTGATCGACCTTTCCTTAACGACTACACTACTACTGCCCGGTCTAGCCCGTTGTCGGGAGGATAGACCTCAGGTGATCGACCTTTCCTTAACGACTACACTACTACTGCCCGGTCTAGCCCGTTGTCGGGAGGATAGACCTCAGGTGATCGACCTTTCCTTAACGACTACACTACTACTGCCCGGTCTAGCCCGTTGCCCTCAGGTGATCGTTGTCGGGTCGGGAGAATAGACCTCAGGTGATCGACCTTTCCTTAACGATTACACTACTACTGCCCGGTCTAGCCCGTTGTCGGGAGGATAGACCTCAGGTGATCGACCTTTCCTTAACGAATAACACACTACTACTGCCCGGTCTAGCCCGTTGTCGGGAGGATAGACCTCAGGTGATCGACCTTTCCTTAACGAATAACACTACTACTGCCCGGTCTAGCCCGTTGTCGGGAGAATAGACCTCAGGTGATCGACCTTTCCTTAACGATTACACTACTACTGCCCGGTCTAGCCCGTTGTCGGGAGGATAGACCTCAGGTGATCGACCTTTCCTTAACGAATAACACTACTACTGCCGGTCTAGCCCGTTGTCGGGAGGATAGACCTCAGGTGATCGACCTTTCCTTAACGAATAACACTACTACTGCCCGGTCTAGCCCGTTGTCGGGAGAATAGACCTCAGGTGATCGACCTTTCCTTAACGATTACACTACTACTGCCCGGTCTAGCCCGTTGTCGGGAGGATAGACCTCAGGTGATCGACCTTTCCTTAACGACTACACTACTACTGCCCGGTCTAGCCCGTTGTCGGGAGGGTAGACCTCAGGTGATCGACCTTTCCATAACGACTACACTACTACTGCCCGGTCTAACCCGTTGTCGGGAGGATAGACCTCAGGTGATCGACCTTTCCTTAACGACTAACACTACTACTGCCCGGTCTAACCCGTTGTCGGGAGGATAGACCTCAGGTGATCGACCTTTCCTTAACGACTACACTACTACTGCCCGGTCTAGCCCGTTGTCGGGAGGATAGACCTCAGGTGATCGACCTTTCCTTAACGACTACACTACTACTGCCCGGTCTAGCCCGTTGTCGGGAGGATAGACCTCAGGTGATCAACCTTTCCTTAACGATTACACTACTACTGCCCGGTCTAGCCCGTTGTCGGGAGGATAGACCTCAGGTGATCGACCTTTCGATTACACTACTTAACGTCACTACTGGTCTAGCCCATTGTCGGGAGGATAGACCTCAGGTGATCGACCTTTCCTTAACGACTCACTCAACGTCTAGCCCTAGCCCGTTGTCGGGAGGATAGACCTCAGGTGATCGACCTTTCCTCAACGACTAACACTACTACTGCCCGATCTAGCCCGTTGTCGGGAGGATAGACCTCAGGTGATCGACCTTTCCTTAACGACTAACACTACTACTGCCCGGTCTAGACCTTTCCTTTTGACTCAAGCTCTCCCAAGCTCTCCCGTTTAGTAAAATCATGCACATTATACTTTTCTCCCTCTTTATTTAATTACTGAAAAGAAAAATATAAGTCCATTAATCTTTCCCATAAAAAGCATTGTACTAAACATTTGCAACAGATATAATTATACTGGCAAACTTGCCCCAAAACTTGTCCATATCGATTGAAAAAAATGAGAAAAATAAATCCATTGCACATTGGGTTTTCAATTTATGAAGAGCTTTTAGTCAAGCTATTTAAATGAGAAATTACCTACATGTATTTGAATGGGGCCGCAGCTTTGTCAATGACAATTTTAATGACATATCCTTTACTTTTATGAATTTATAAACGATTTAAATTTTCACTTCACTGGGATCACTGGGAATAGCTTTCATTTTTCACCAAATTTCCATAAGCACATGTTTCTAAATTTTCTCAGAGAAATTGGATAGGCTTTGAAACAGTGGCGTAACTAGGGGGCAGGGGGGCAATATGCCCCGGGCGCCACCCTTAGGGGCGCCAAATTTACCTATTCAGCATCAATTCTGCGCCCCTCCAAGCGATGAAAGTCAGATTTTTTTAGCACAAAATCAATTGAAAGAACATTTTAAGACCGATATTTAACTTCTAGTAACCAAATTTAATTAGTGGTAGGCCTTATTTGTCCAAAATTTAGTACGCTCCACGCGCAATTGTTTCAAGAATTGGGGGGCGCCATTATGTATCCTTAGCCCTGGAAATTTTGTTTCTTGCTACCAACCCTAGTTACGCCACTGCTGTGAAACCACTGAGTGGCTATATATATATAATTGTGCACTTACTTTTAATTGTCATACTGAAGACATCCCTGTTCATTTGATTCATCTCAACAACAAATACTACTTCCACTGAAAGTGATGGATCTGTAATGATACAAAGAGACTCAATATTAGAAGTCATGAAAGTTACACGAAAACCAATCATAAGGGCGCTCCATTAGATTTTCAGGGGGCATGGTTTTTAAAAGAAAAAACTTTGAATATATGCGTGCAAAGAAAAAATTATTTCATCCACTTGACTAAAAAAACTACTTCCTAGGTTATACACACAAATTCTGCCTAGTTTAAAAAGAAAATCTGTATCTTCAATACAAAAGGTCAAAATTTGCAGTACACTTTTCATCCCAGCTACACAACACTTAAAGTATATATCATTAAATTTATACAATTTACTTCGAGAACTGTTAAATTTCAAAAATATCAATTTTAATCATTAGCCTTTCCCAAATTTGACTCGCCGCATCTCAAAATGGCTGAGTGCAACTTATGGCAGGTTTCGTCAGAGCGGGTCACATTTATACACACAAATAAATATGCTGTAATATGCTATAATTAGGGAAGATTATTCTAGAATAGTAAGAAATGATATATTGGAAATGATTAAGATGGGAGATTGAAATTCTCAGAGGGAACTCTGTGAAACTTATGTTAGCCAGGGCCAGTCGAGGCGGTAGTAGAGCCAATAGTGCTCAATTACATGAACTCAAAGAAGCGGCAGACTGAAAAATCTCCATCAAGGAACTGTGGTATTTTGCTGGACTAGTGTGTTTTAAGTGGAGCAGAAAGCCCGGGCAGAAAGAGATCTCCGAGAGACGAGCTTATGGTCAACATATGAGAAGACCATTTGGAAAACACAAGCACAGCAGCTAGGATAGTGAGACCATATAGTCATCAGGACATCGAACTTTGATTGTGGTAAACCAGGGTTTACCTTGGATAAACAGGATCTTGGACATTGCCGGATCTTGGATCAAGGAACCTGGGCAAGGAACTGAGATCATCAACGGAATCTCATCAGAATGTGTCAGCCAATCATGATCTCCAGGCTTAGTAATCATAGCATAAAGAAATCTTTGTAGTAATTTTAAGTAATTGTAATATCGTATAAGGATTTGATCGATAGCCATACTGCAATAATTACTAAATAATAATCAATTTGTTGTGTATAATAAACAGTGTGTTTGCGTGCTTGGTGTTGCATGAAGCAGGTGATTTTGGCCTGCAACCCTGGACAAAAGGGTTGGAATGAAATTAGTACGACATTGCAAATAATGAGCCCCATTCCCCCAATCAATGTTGAATTCTGACATTTTGTTCAAGTGCGCTCAGTAGTAGACTTGTACACTCAAGAAAGCGCCATTAAATCACTCTAAAAATAACGAAAATATGGCCATTACAAGGTGCACATTTTATATATTTTTCATTCCAACCTATTTTGTCTAGCATTATGGGTCATTTTAGTGACCATAACATGATTATCTTTGTTCTAGATTCAGCTTTCCCAATATCTGTTCAGAACATGCAAATTTCAAGGTGTTTCATCAAGGAATATACTATAGGATAAGCCACACGTTTGCGCAAATTAAGTCGGTCACACACTTCAATGCGCGGTCATGCATGTGATTGCATGTGATGGCTTGCGCTGTGTAAGAGGTTGACCTGTGAAAGAGGTGATGCATGTTTACGTCATCGTTTCAAAAAAATTAAATTGCGAAAAACGATGAACATTTGGTTGTTTCTTTCCATTACTATCATATTGTGAAAAACCAAGTAGCTGAAGAGTTAGCTCAATATGCTATGAAAATATTATCTGCGATGACCCCATGTTGACTCAGCTTGGATAAATTTGGTGTACTGAAAATGCCCAGCAACTGTCAATCAAATAGTGTATTTGTCAATTGTCAATTAAAATATGGGGCATAAGTCTGATTCACTATTGAAGCAGGCATGGTTTCATCACATTGTATATCCAAAAACTATTTATTATAACACTTCTTTCAGAAATAGTGTAAAAATTATCCACCAAAAATAATTGGCTTCATTACGGCTTGTATGTTAAAATATTTCCCAACTTTCAGACAAGCGTCATTATTTCCTTTTTATCATGCATATATACTGTGTTATTAATGGCATATCATACAATGCAACATACATGTAATGTACAGTAATGCGAAGTAAAAAGAAAGAATAGTAAAATTGATCGAAATTGAGTAGGTCCATGCCTAAAATTTGCAGCCCGAAAATCAGCCATGTAAATGAAATCCATAAAAATATGCGGTTGGAAAATTAATAAATACCCCAAAATGGTGAATCAAATGGCTTCATTTGGGTTTTCTTGTGTTGAGAATTTGTCCAAATTCTGAGGGGGCACACCCCTGCATCAAACGACATGTCCCAAATTTGAAATTGCATCCCCCCATCAAAATACCTTGGTGCTCCCCCCTGAGCAGGCCCATTACATTGTAATTCAATTAAGCACGTTATTGACAAATAAGCCAATTAATGACAATTGAGCAAAGTAATAATTAATCAAACCGACAATGATGATTAAGATAATTAATAACAAACAACAAGTAGGCAAGTAATTTAGAACTTAACCAAGAAAGCATATTCAAATTACAAAGAATTATTGGTAAAATGTGAACAAACCACAATAAATTCAAGCTGCACTCAAACAACTTTTAAAAAGGCAGTCACATAAGTATTTTTGTATCACATTTAACAAATCTTTAGCAAAATATATAGATACATCTATAATATTAATAATAATAATGAGATGCATCTTTGGAATAATGTTATAAGCAGCTGAGATTGAAATGGAATTCATAATATTATAAACTAGAGCATAAAATACCTGAACAAAGCTAATGAAAGAGAAATTTGATGGATATGTACTTGCCTGCTTATACAATGTAGCTGATTGAGCTGGATTTCATTATTATGTGCTCTTCTATGATTATGGATGGTGCGTATAGATGTTGATTTTGGTTTCAATCCTCTCAATATTGGTATCCTCCCACTGAAGAATTTTGATATAATTAATTAGCATACCTGAATCAAATGACCACCACAATTGGTATAGAATAACAGCAGAGCTGGGCTAACAGTTTCTGTTTTTGTTTCTGTTGACTTGACTACTGAACACATCAACAAACAACTGAACATACATGGGAATAAGAAAGAACCTGATTGGATGGAATTAAAGCAAGAAGATGCCTGAATGGGTAGAATTAGCAGCTTGTTGTTATTAACAGCATAACAACTAAAACTATAAAGATGTAAAGAACATTGAAAAGGCTTTATTTATGCTCAGATTCAAGTGAGCCAGAACCTTCAAGTGGGGATGAGATGATAACACCTTTACACCCTGGTGCACATCAAGAATACCTGTTTCTAAGACAATATGGTTTCAGCAGATTTTAACTGAAATATATTTTCAGTGACAAAGTAAAAAAAAGTTGCTAAGAATGGAAATGTCAAGCCATCCCCACCTACACCTACAAATCTTCTGATATGCAAAAACACCTGAATCTGCTTCTTATGTACAAAAATGTATGCAAAAACACAGGGATCTGCTTCCATTTCTTAAAATTCAAAATTAAGCACAGTAAATTCTGGGTCGGTCGGGCCTATAGAACAGGGTTTTATTTTCGTCGCCTTACTGTTAAAACCCAGGTGGTGGCCGCCATGCATTCCCTAAATTCAGTAAATTTTCATCGTCAACCGTGTAATTGAATGGGATTATTTTGAAATTTTAAAACGCTTGAAATATCACAAACAAATAGGCCTATGTTGATAAATAATATAAATACAAGCTAAAACCGTTGGGGTTCGATAATGAACCCCACAAAACTAACCGACTATATTGGAAAATGCCATACGGCCGGGCGGTTTCACAAGTTGCCGGCTCGATCATGTCATCTGCCGCCTGGTTAAAACCAAAACTGAACCACAGAGTGATCCTGGAAGTGATTTAATGATATATATATGCTAATTATACCACTATCAGAAAATAAATCTGAACTGTGAGGAAGTCGACTTGAATATGCAGCAAAAGATATCCCCTTTGTTCATAGCCCCTTTCCTTCATGAGGCGTAGCTAGGACTTTTCCAGAGGGAGAGGTCTGAGGGAGTATTGGGGAGTAAGACAACTTCCAAAGAGCAAACGTGAATGGTCAAAACATGAGCAATAAAAGCCTAAAAATCTTATCGGCCAACTAAAAAGGCTGTTTTAAAATCATTCCATCTGATTGTATAGCAAAAACAGTAAATTTTGGGTTTTGATCCTTTGATTCATCTGCATGGCATCCGTTTTTAGTAATTATTCACCCTACCTAATTGTAACTTTCAGCTTCAAGGGCCATTTTAAGTTATTAACGGTTCAGTGCCTTTAAGGGAGTGTTCATAAATACTTTGGTGGGGGGTTGGAAAATATGAAGGGATCAAAAAAAATTCAGTCCTTAATAGGGGGGTCAAAAAAATTTGAGGGTAAAATTCCGGGGTAAAATGTACGAGAAGGCATGTACATTCAAAATATTTTGCACGCTCCGCGCGCATGAATGATGAATATTCAATTTTGTAATCTCAAGCTACGAATCAACAAAATGTGCGCACTTTACAATTTGGGTGTAACACTATGACTCCAATAAGTAATAACTCCAAATGGTAATTTTTAGCTAATGAGTTAATGACCATAGGGGTAGATCCCGGGGATGGGGATAAACCCCCCCAATATTTTGATATGGGGAGTGGTCCATAAAATCAAAAAGTGCCAATTTTTTTGTGCTTTGTGCAAATTAATTCCAGTTTTGTATGTACTATATTTCACCAGTTTAGCTTCAATATGGCAAATATTTTTGCGCGCTTCACACACATTTCTACCATAAACCTATTTTGTCAGCAAAAGGTGCTGGATTCACTGGACTTCAAGAAATTTTCTCCAACCCGAATGTCAAACAAAATCTATGCCACTGTTAATGATGTATATTTTTGGTTTCTTTTTTAGGACATGAAGGGGGATCAAAAAATTTTAGACCATAAAAAGGGGGGATCAAAAATAAAATCCACCCTTTTTTAATTAATTATGACTTTAAAAGTTATAGGTTAGGCCTACATGTAACAATAATAGTTCTACAGCATATCAATATGGTCAGCGAAAGAAAATTATATCACAATGACGTCATATCAGTGGTATTTCCTTGGTCATGTACAGTATCCTTGATATGCTTGGTTGCATGTGAGTGCATTGATCATGTTGATAGAATCACATCTTCATCATATGGACCATATTGAAGTCAAAGTAATTATCTATCCTATCCTGTATCATTTGATTCATAAAATTACATTCAACAAAATGATTGAAGAGAAAACACAATTCACTCCCACTTTTTGGCAAAGAGAACAAGAACAAGAAGGGATGATGCATGGACAATGAATTGACCCCCTCCCCCCCCCACACACCAAAATGCAAAGGATGAGAAGAGAAGAGAGGAAGGAGGAGAGGACATTTTCAGCACATAGGTGCAGATTTTTTTTAAAAGAGGAAAGGGGCGAAGAGAAGAGAAGAGAAGAGAAGAATTTTTTCAACTTCTGAAGGGGAACATCCCAGGGTTCCGTTTTTTGCCGGCAAAGTGGCAAAAACTGGCAAAAACCTGTTTTTGCCAGTTTTTGCCTGGTTTAAACTGGCAGAAAAGTTCATGAGGCCCTTCACAATTAATTCTTACTACTTTACTGTTTAAGATTTTTAATTAGGCACAAGGAAATTTTTAATTATTAATTACTTATTATTTCCTTTATTTTGAAATAAGTTGTCACAGCCATATCAACAGTACAATTTGGCACAGCGGATTTAATTATATTGCAATTATGGATGATTTTATGCATTGATAATAATGCAGGGCCCGGTGTTCTTTGTTTGTTCAGCATCATGATGTCAAAGTAAGAAAGTAGCAAATTAATGTAATTAAAATGTCATTTAACAGACAAAATGTGAAATAAAAATCGAATAATTTGATATTTTGCAACCCTCGTTTTTGGATGTGGAAGGAAAACAGTAAACTCAAAATCAATCGTGAAGGGCCTAAACTGTAACACACAAATTTCGATGAAACATTCAACATATTTATATTTTTGTCTCACCAAAATCCTTAAAATGGAAAAGTTTTTAATTTAATATGATACATTTCAGTTAAATGCACTATAGTGAGCAATAAAAATCCATGCCTTTTATTTCTTGATATTTTACTTATAATTACAAAATTTGGCCTTGTTACACTCAGGAAAGTATTTTTGTAACTTAATAATTTGTTTGAGATGAAAAAAGTGAGCTAGTTATCACTTTCTTAGTTTATTTTTGCCAAGCAGTTAAAACCGCTGTTTTTTCCACCTGTGGCTAAAACCTGCGAACCCTGGAACATCCACCTTCAGTGGATAAACAAGTGGCCATTTTTGCTTTTGCTTCTGCTTCCAACATTTGCCAATTTATGACCTACGTTTAACACAATTTATAGGCCTACAATAATAGGGAAAACTTGTCCATGAAAGGCTTCTTGGATTGCTCATTTCACAATTTTTTGGCTTTAGTGCCAATTAGGTCTTCATTTTGCAAAATTTTCCAAATTCTGAGGGGAAACATTGTTCCTCAGACACATCCCTGCGTAGTGGATAAACAAGTGGCCATTCTCGCTTCTGCTTTTGACATTTGCCAATTCATGTTTAACACAATTTATAGGCCTACAATAATAGGGAAAACTTGTCCACGAAAGGCTTCATAGACCGCTCATTTCACACTAATACTGCCAAAATGGACCACCAAATCGTTTCAATTAGGTTTTTATTTGCAAAAGTTTCCTACTTCTGAGAATCCCCCTCAGATACCCCTGCGACACGATGGCCACTCTTTTTTGATACTTTATTACCCCCTCCCCCACTTTCAAAAAACTATTTTACATGCATTAATATTTGTTTTAAGTTAGCAAATAAAACCCTTGTACAGTTTGATTTAAGAGATAATAAAATCCCTTTAAGGGGTACTATACTTGGCAAATTTTGTGCCTATTTTTGCATTTTTCTAAAAAAATATAACACATTGATGACAAGTTAGATATGTATATTATAGGGGCAAGGACTACAACTACTGTACTGAAAATTCAGCAACTCAAAGCAAGTAGTTATTGATTTATCGATCAAATATTGGTTTTCCCTCATTTTTGACTGTAACTCCACAACTGTTGTCTGTGCTGAAATAAAATGTCCAGTGCAGTAGTTGTAGTCCTTGCCCCTATAATATACATATCTTACTTGTCCCCAATGCGCTATAATTTTGGAGAAAACTACAAAAATAGGCACAAAATTGGGGGTAGTACCCTTAAACGGGAGTACTCAAACTGAATGGAAGTTGCATGACTGTTTTGTAATGATGTGAAAAAGCAGGCAATGTGAAGGTAGTGGTTTTTTGATATCACTCATAATTTCCTCAAATAATTTATATTCTCATTTCACTCATTTTGTCAAGCAGGGCTTCAAACATTCCTGTAACATCTTTCAAAAACCCAAAAGAGAAACCCGCAACGCGTTGTATTTTTGAGTTATAATTCTTTCAGAAATGAGGTGATGATAATATGGCACTGCGAGGCCTAAATATTCCCTTCCCATATTTGGATGATGGGAATGGTTTGTGTGGGTTTTCTAACCACCATTTTTGTGCTCTTCACACTAACTTGTTCCACTTTTGCACCCGCATTTCACCATTGTAGCTTCAATACATCTAAAACAAGTTGTGCAAACATTTGTACCATAAACTTATTCTGTTACCAACAACTGCTCTTTTTAGATTCACTATATGTAGTTTTAACATTTTGTCCAACCCCATCTCCCCAAATATCAAAATGAAATCTACACCACTGCTTTTCCCTTACATTTTACATTGTAAGAAAGGATGGTGGAGTTGAGAAGCAGATTGGACAAATGATGTGAAGAACGTTTCATCACACGGAATGTATGGTGCAACACGTTTGGCTTTTGATAGAAGTAGATGACGTACTCTTGTGAAGACCACAGCAGCGCAATCCTGCGCCATCTGACCCAGAGAGAGAGAGAGAGAGAGCTTTTCCCTGCCCCATGGGTATTCTAATTAGTTACACATACAATATCCAGGGGCATAGCCAGGGGTCAGTCACCCCAATCAGCAAGGCCCAAAATGTCCACTTTGCGAGCATTGAGTGAAAACAAAAATGTTTTTTATGCTTTTTCTGTCAAAAAAGGACCACATTTGCCCATTGGCGAGAGTAGCGAACGAAAAATTTATGTTCCTTATGTGTTTTGGGTAAAGGTCCACTTTTGGGAAACAAGATCCACTTAATTTGCCCTCCCCCCCCAAAAAAAAATCCAGGCTACGCCCGGATGATATCATGTGAGCCCCCATCTCTCTCCTGTTTACTTGGATCACCCTTTTCAGACATGGTCATGCTAAAAATGACGGTCATAGAAATCGAGGAGCGGCGTGCTGGAGAATTGCATTCATTTCTCATCTACAGATGAATTGAATACCTGAGTGAATTGAATACCTGAGTGGAAGAAGGGCCCAACTCCATTTTACAAAAATGAGTTTATCATATTTTAAAACACCTGCATCGTTGCCATTGCAAAATATATCATTTCACATGTATGTTATAATGCATGTTCATGTACCGGTACTAAAGTACCCAAAACAGTCGGTCACTTTTTCAAATATTGTGTTTTTTGTTAATATCTCCAAAAAGTGTTGATGGAGTTGGGCCCTTCTTCCACTCAGGTATTCAATTGAGACACTGACTTACCATCTAATTAAACACCCCATGTGAGTGATACTGCAGTGTAGCCCACCTCATCCCAGATGATCCTGGATTGTGACCTGTTGCATGCCACTTCATGATGTCTGAGTCAGAGTCCATATTGTCTGTGTCAGAGTCTGTAAGAATATCAAAAGCTGGGTTTTTAGCAATTAATTTTAACTTTTAACTATTAAATCCTTCCTTTAACCAAGGTAAATTGGGTCTTATTTTATTTTAAAATGAACAAATTGAACGGAGATGGGCACTCTCAGTGAACTGCTCCAATTGTTTTGTTTGTTTTTTGTCAAAATTTAGAAGTAGCTTCATTGTGTTATAATAATAGTCTCCAGTATTACTCTAACAAGGTAAGATACTGTTCATGCCCCGGGGGGGGGGGTCACTCCCATTGTGGCCTGTACAACATCCGCGATAATCAACTTTTGAAAAGCACACTAAACAAGGATTTAACCCTTGGCTAAAACAATACCCTAAACAGGGATTTTATTCCTTGCATCAAATTTCATACCCTAAATTTCATTTCCGTGTATTAGCAATTGCAATTTTGCTACCCTTTTTTTTTTTTTTTTTTTTTTTTGATACCCTAAACGCGTTACGCGCGTATTGTGCTTACCCACGAATTACTCTAACAAGGTAAGATACTGTTCATGCCCCGGGGGTCACTCCCATTGTGGCCTGTACAGTGTACACCATCCGCGATAATCAACTTTTGAAAAGCACCCTAAACAAGGATTTAACCCTTGGCTAAAACAATACCCTAAACAGGGATTTTATTCCTTGCATCAAATTTCATACCCTAAATTTCATTTCCGTGTATTAGCAATTGCAATTTTGCTACCCTTTTTTCCAATATTTCATGTTTTTGACACCCTAAACGCGTTACGCGCGTATCGTGCTTACCCACGAAAAAATATCCTTTTTACGCGTTTTCATTATCGCGGAGGGTGTACAGGCCACAATGGGAGTGACCCCCCCCGGGTTCATGCTAACATAATTGATGGCAACGTAAAAATGCACCAAAATCTCTTGATTGAATATTTTAAAGTGACAAGTTTCAGGGGTTTCTCCTTATTCTAAAAAATCCCTAAAATGACCAATTCTGGGGAAGTTTGTCAACTTTCTAGAAACATCGGGCCAAATGTAAGCAAAACAAAATTGAAACTTTTAACCTTTCATATTGAAGATACATTTTCCCCCTCAAAAAATGAAAAAAAAATTTTTGATGTTTTTGGAAAAAATCTATATCTTCAATACAAAAGGTCAAAATTTTCATAAGGCAACAAATAAACACAAATCACGACCGGCACACAAACTTCAAAAAGCAAGGGAATGTGCTGCCATGAGATTCAAACCAACAACCTTCCAGTCACTCGACGGATGCTCTAACCATTAGGCTACCAGGTACCACTTATACACGGTGGTTGTTTTAAAGGGTACTAATATAGGCAGTCGAGGTATACAAATACAACTAGAGCTACTGTGGCTCACGAGCCACGAATGTCAGGCGGTGATTGATTCTGATTGTCACGTCAGAACTCGCATTTTTTTTAAAATATATTATTTCTGTAAATGTCCAGCGCCGTCTGATTCACTTGATCATTCAGTTTTCAGGCATAGCGCCACACACGGCCAATATTTTCGTATTTCCTTTGTAAGTTAATCGGACCACCTGGATTTATACCGGGATTTTTAAATCACAATGGAAGTATTGTGACCCGGTTTTAACGTGCGCATTGGAAGAGCGTTTTCATTTACTTTCGATATAATTTCTGCGGTGTAAAGACGTTGGTTCATCGCCACCGCCTTGGTGGTTCACAATGGGCGCGGTCACAGTACCTCTGTGAAATTAATTACTCAGTTTGGCAATTGCATGCGTAGTATGGGCAATTGAGGTCAATTATGTATTTGACGATGAGTAATTTTTCCTGGTTTTGAGGTTAGACCGGCGCGGGTATATTTGAAGACACTTGAGACTGTGATGGCAGTCCTGGACGTGGGTGTTCTCAAGAGACTACCAGAGCGATGCATGCAACGCCGCATAAACTATATCTGAAGTCAATGTAAGTAAAATATATTGTTTTGTATATGTAATTAATTTGGGCCTAATTATGGCGAAATATTAAATTTGGAAATTTGGAAAGTTTCTTTTAGCATGTTTGATCTCAAACGTTTGTGTTGGAAAATTTTAACCAATTTTTGGAAAGGTAATTATTTGATTCATCAATTTACCAATTCTTGAACTTGAAAGAATTTCCCACGTTTAAAGAAATGAATGGCTGGGAATGTCCAAAATGTGGGTTGGAAGAAAAATTCAGCTAAAGAAATTGTAATTGAATGAATTAGAAAAAACGGTTTTGTGAGAATAGTTCTTCCCGTAAAATGTTGGGAGTCTATAATATCGTTGCTGTGTTTATATTATTGTTTGTATTATTTGTATATATGTAGGCCCTAATTTACAATCGTGAAATAAGAATTTACGACATTGAGAAATATTTATATAATTTTGGTAAATTGCGAAAGCAACTGTTTTGGAAAGAAAATGTATTGTTGTGCAAATAAGGAAACAAAAGAGATGCACCTGTATGCAAATTAGATGACATCAGTGCCACGCCCTTGTTAATTAAATAGGAGTTTAAAAGTGGTCGTGTGCATCAATTTAAAAATGAAAGTGCGTATTTATTGTTTTGGTATTTTGTATTAAAATCTATTCAAATTGCGCACGTATTTTCAAATTTTGGGTTATTTGTTTGTTTATATTCCAGTCCATATTTTCTTTTGCGGAACTGGATGGGTCGAGGGTTTTTTTACCATATCTTCGTTTGCTACTGTTTACCAACGACTGGAATTGCTTTCACCACTTGAACTTCACCTCGTACACAACAAGACGACCCGATCTTCAATTGGAGATAAAACATCATTTTCTACCGGTTTATGAACTTTCGCGATCAGCGTTTGGCATTTTTACATCGTCATTTACGCATGAACTCATCGCGAATACATTATCGGTACCAATTCTTCGGATCAGCTTCAATTAAATGGACGTGGGTTTGTGTATACACTTTTGTGAGGTTGGGTATTATTAAACAGGTTTATACATATTAATTTTGATATTTCAAAACACAGCTAAATTGCAAGAAACTTAGATTATAAATCGGTCAAATCAATTTATATTACATTTTGGAATTTCACTTTCAACATGGCGCTTGGTTGAAGCGAACATTGATTGACCGTTACGTTTTGGAAACCACTTTTGATTAATCATACACTTGGACTTTATTGACATTTATTGTTGATCATTATTATTATTATAAAATTCAAATCTGAGTGGATGATTTTCAAATTCAAATCCAAATAGAATACTATTGTGTCATATACTTATTATAACCACTGGTGTTATAGAAATAGATTATAATATTTTTGTACTCGAATTATTTGTATTGGAGTTGGAATCAGGTTAAAAAAAAAAAAAATCTGATACATTTATTTATGATAGATTACGTATATACTTTGTCTGGAGTACTCATTGTATAGATCTAAATCAAATCAATCAAATTTATTTCCATGTCATATTACAAACATAAACATTATACATATAAGTCAGTACATTGGTTAAATTATATTATGTTAATGAAGAATTAAACAAAAATAGTACAAGTTATTCTGTTATCATGACATGGAGGGGCTCAAAGGCCAAAAGGCCAGCAGTGAACGACCCCTTACTTACTTTTTACGTTACGTTACGTTACATTACCTTACATTACATTGTAAATTAATTTTGCAGCAAACATGAGAAAAAAAAAGATAGATAATACCTTATGCCTAATAAAGAGTGATATTACAGATTATAATCAACCAATCAACTGAAAATGCAATATTTTAATGAAAATAAAAAGCATGGACCCGCGAAAATACTAAGTATTTTCCTGACTATTAAATCTAGTAAGACATGATAATAGCATTTCTAAAGTGTGATTTGAACATATTAAGAGATTTAAGAGTTTTGGCATCAGAAGAAAGTTTATTCCAATGAATCTAGTGTCTACCGCATCCCAATAACTTGCTTTTGTTTCAGTAATCCGGTCATTGTGATCTTCAATTCGGGTTTTGGTCACACTGATTAGCATCGTTTGACCTTAGACCTCGGGTAAACTCATGCTATACTCCCCAAGTGTCAAGGATCATTTTCTGCAAGTAACAGCTCGATTGGAGCAACTTTAAATTTGACCTGACCTTTGACCTCGGATGACCTTTGCGGTTTTATACTCCTGAGGTATTAGGGATTGTGTTCCCTGAGTTACAGGCTGATCGGAGTAACTTTAAATTTGACCTGACCTTTAACCTTGGATGACCTTTGCGGTTTTATACTCCTGAAATGTCGGGGATCATTTGTCCTGAGTTGCAGCTCAATCGGAGCAACTTTAAATTTGATGTGACCTTTGACCTCTGATGACCTTTACGGTTTTATACTCCTCCAGTGTTAGGGATTGTTTTCCCTGAGTCACAGGCTGTTTGGAGCAACTTAATATTTGACCTGACCTTTGACCTCGGATGACCTTTTGTGGTTTTACACTCCTGAAGTGTCGAGGATCATTTTTCCTGAGTTGCAGCTCAATCGGAGCAACTTAAAATTTGACCTGACCTTTGACCTCAGATGACCTTTATGGATTTATACTCCTTAAATGTCAGGGATTGTTTTCCTGAGTTACAGGCCAATTGGAGCAACTTCAAATTTGACCTGACCTTTGACCTCGGATGACCTTTGCAATTTCATATTCCTCAATTGTCAGTGATCATTTTCTCGGAGTTACAGCCCCATCGGATTAACTTTGAATTTGACCTGACTCCCCTCCTCCCCTACCCACGCTGCCCTCCCGCACTTTCCCATATAACCAAGCAAAAGTGCATTCCTAACACAGTTGTTCCCCGTGCCTATACTTGGTCCATATAAATAGCAAAAAAAAAAAAAAAAAAAAAGGAAAACAAGAAAGAAAATCTTATGTGAGATCCACTGTCAGCTATCTTCCCAAAACCACACCACTGCCCCTACACTAGACAATCTCTGACATGTTCAGTTTGGTCTAGACTGTGGTTAAGATTTAATATGTTGTGACTATCTCTTGTTATCAAAACACCAGACAAGCTGTCTCCCTGCCTAAGTTATCTGCCAAATTGCTGCCTCTAATGATAGCTGCTTCATTACATTTCACACAAATATTTTCACAAATGACCCCTATCAAGCCTTACATGAACTTTGACCCCAATCTGTGGTACAACTTATATGAAGCTTGGGCCAGTGGTTCTTGCTGACCATGTTTGGTGGTCATAGCATGTCATTTAAAGGAGCAGTAGCATTTTAAGATTTTCACAAAATTACCCCTAATAACCCTTATATGACCTTTTGACCCCTATCCGTGTAGGGGAGTTATATTAAGCTTGGGTCAGTGCTTCTTGTGGCCAAGTTTGGTCAAAATTGGTGCAAGCGTCTTGCACTAGTAGCAATTTTTGGTTCTACTACAGAAGAAAGAAAGAAAGAAGATTTGAGAGCTTCACAGTATATCAGGCGGATAAATCCGCCTAACATAATACACACAATCAAATATCACACAAGTGCAGGTGATTTGTATTTATTTACTTTCTTGTTTAATTGTAACTCTTTGGGTTGTTAAAACTGTCTTTGTTTTAATTAATGTATATATTCAGTTTCCTCTTGTAGCAAGCAATCATTCCCCATTGTGTTTATATGTTCATTTACCGTCTTAACCAGTTTTAGACCACAATTTATTGTCCTATAATTTGGATCCAATTTAGCATTAAAATAGCACTTTTGTGCCCATAATGTAATGAACGTAACATCATGTTCTACAAGATCAAGAATGGCCTGGTAGATATAGACTCATCATACCACATCAAGCACCAGACTAGGGCAACGAGAGGGCACAAACAAAAACTAGATCTGGGAACAGATCTGAACCTAGCCGGGCGTTCCGGGCCGGAAATGCTAATCTTTGACCTTTGATCCTATTTACATATAACTTGAGACAGAAAGGTACAATCACAATGGTGCATCACTGTAGCATGTAGGGGCTTTATCCGTCTCCCATAGGCTGAGATACAGCTACTTTTCCATAATTTTAAACATTTTTTGAAAATTTGACGTTTTGACCTCTTAATGACCTTTGACCCCAATATAAAAAAAACCGCATATACACCGAGAAAATGCATTGTTACAGTTTAAATTAAAAAATCTACTATGCTTAGTTATGGAGATAAAAATTCTTGAAGTTATTTAGCTTAAAACCGGAAATGACGTCTAAATGCCCTTTGACCAAATAAATAAAAATACCGTGCATACATCGGGTATTACTAATGCATATATGAAGTTTATGTCACTCTGGTCTGTTTACGTTTTGAGATAAAAAAAAATGAACATATTTGATGATTTTTGGTTTTTGACCGGAAGCGACCCCTTAATGACCTTTGACCCCAAAACTGTAGACACCCCAAAGACCCTGGTTAGTAGCACTGCATGTGTGCTAATGACAACACTCTGCTATGTAATTTGTAAAAACAGTGATTTTTGAATATTTTAGCTTTCAGACCGGAAATGACCCCTTAATGACCTTTGACCCAAATTCTGTGAACAATTATTAGGCACTGGATATAGCCGATGCATATGTGTAAGTGACATCATCGTACTATGTAATTTGTGGCAGAAGAAGCATTTTGAAGATATTTGGTTTTATACCTGAAATGACCCCTTAATGACCTTTGACCCCAAATTTGTGAACATCATATAGACACTGGATATAGCCGATGCATATGTGCAAGTGACATCATTGTAGGATGTAACATGTAGGAGAAGAAGCATTTTGAAATTTGTTGCCAGAAGAAGAAGAAAGAAGAAAGATCCGATAGGATCACAGGACCTAGCCGGATCCCCGGCTAGGTAATTCACTCAGATTAGGTACAAAACCAGAGAGTACTGGGACACCTTCTTTCCAGCAACCATACCCGAATGGACTAGTTTGCCAGAGACAGTTGTTAAGACACCAACAGTGTCCAACACTTGCCAGTTTTAAGGGTATACGAGGTATTGTTGGTCGAAACAGCCACAAAAAAAAATCGATTTTCATTATCTGAATCAAATATATTATTGAAAAATAACACTTTGGTGTTTTGCAAAAGTTCATTGTACAAACCATATACAGGGTGTATCAAAATTAAGTATACAGTTTGAAAAATACCGCTAGATTAAAAAGTATGAGATCTTTGGTCAAAATTCTCTAGTTAATAACTTAACCAACATCTTGTCTTCCTACAGCTGAAAAATCACTGGCGTGTGACCACTAATAAGGATTTGGTGGCTACTTTTGTGAGCCGAGAACAAAAAGCAGTTGCGCGAAGTCAATTGGGTTTAAATGCTCGGTGCTTGTTATTGTTGTGCAGACATGAGAAACATGGAAGTTTGTCCTCATTGTTAGGGTTCCAATCCTGTGCATGTGTGAGTTACATAACACGTGACTTTTGGTAAATCTGGGCAACTATCTCCTTACATATGCTAGGTTTTACTTGACAAGGAGAATAGCAACATTAAAATGGATACTCCACAGTACACGCCGGAGCAAAGGCCTTCCTTTTTGCAGTGACAAGACAAGCCAATGTATCATCGCACCCAGAGTCCAGCAGAAGTTATTCGGAGATTCCGTCAGCAGTACCCAAATGTACGTCCCCCTTCACGTGGCGCTATTTACAAAAACGTTGCGAAGTATCAGATAACTGGAACGAGTCGTAATCTGAACAGAGAACATTGTGGTCGCCCCCGAACTGAAATATCTGCTGTTTATATCCTAGCAGTCCGTAACACTCTGCAGGCGGGGCAAGCAGGAGGTCAGAATAGCTGACGTCGAAATAGACTTGGAATACCATCTGCAACCTTTAACAGAATAACTCGTATATGACTTGCGATTTCATCCCTATCAGACGAAGCTAGACGATAAGGAGACATCAACTTCAGCAAGCAGATCACCAACGTCGCACTGTGTTCTGTCAGTGGCTTCTTGCCCGTCCCCTACGTTTCCTGGAAGATTTCATCATTGGTGACAAAGCAGCGTTTGCATTAAATGTTTTCACAAGTCCTCCTGTAGACCTTGATGAACTTCAGAGACGCATAATTGCACATGTTGACTTTCTCAGGCAGGACATACCTCTTTTCTATGAGTCGTGAACGCCATGTTGAGGAGAGCCGAAATCTGCATACAAGAAGAATTGTGGGCATGTGGAAGACCAAGACTAAAACTATCAATAACTGTAAACAGGAAAGAAAGTGGTGATACTTTTTTGTGATTTATATGTTGTTTTGATTTTTATTGACTTCGCACAACTGTTTTTTGTACTCGGTTCACAAAAGTATCCACCAAATTCTTATTATTGGTCACACGCCAGTCATTTTTCAGCTATAGCAGGACAAGATGTTGATTAAGTTATCAACTAGATAATTTTGACCACAGACATCATACTTTTTAATCTAGCGGCATTTTTCAAACTGTATACTTAATTTTGATACACCCTGTACTTTGAAAACTTGCTTAATTTATTGTTGTTAATGAGTTATATGTTTTACAAAAGTGTTGTTGTTTCAGCCCTCTTTACAACATAACTCAAGAACCACAGGACCTGCAAATGTATATCTGTGTATTTCAATTCTTCTACATGCTCGCTATGAATTGAGCAATGCAATTTTTGCTAAAGCTTACTACCATTCGCAAGATGCTATGAACTACTTTTTTTCTGCTGCTTCGACCAACAATACATCGTATAACCTTAAGGGATCTGGAATGAGCGTTATGAGCGTTTCGACAGTATTTTTGTGGGACATGGGAGCACATCAGACATATCGAATTGCATTCTGAATTCTGAATACAAATAATGTCTTTCTGATATCAAATAATTTTCATTTTTTGAAATTCACGATATAATACAAATTTTATGACATGTTATTAAAATTTGATATTTTTCATTTTTTTGATATATAACAGTCCTCGAAGTAAATTTTATAAATCTAATGATATATTCTTAAAAGTGTATGTAGCTGGGAGGAAAAAGCCGACGATCAATTGAAAATTTTGACCTTTCATATTGAAGATATGGATTTTTTTCCCAAAAAGACCTAATTTTTTGTGTGTCCATATCTTCAATACGAAAGGTCCAAATTTTCAATTGATCGTCGGCTTTTCATCCCAGCTACATACACTTTAAGAATATATCATTAGATTCGTAAAATTTACTTCGAGGACTGTTATATATCAAAAATATCAATTTTTAATCATTTGCCATAAAATGTGTATTACATTGCGAATTTCAAAAAAATCAAAATTATTTGATATCAGAAGGACATTCTTCGTATTCAGAATGCAATTTGATATGTCTGATGTGCTCTCATCCCACAATAAATACTGTCCAAACGTTCATACCCAGGGGTAGCGTTTTAAGGGGTCTTGGGGTCCAGGACTCCTTGATTTGGCAAGTCCACGTGATTTGGACCCCTTAATTTTGTGCGTCTGTGTAGAATTAGATGCCTGGACCCCTTTATTTGCCAATTTGGACCCCTGGCCTCGGCAGGTCACCGCTAACCCTGTTCATACCCCACCCCTTAAGAAAGCAATTCAGCTCCAGATAAATTCATTTTGTAGCTGCGTCCATCCACTTAGCAGCAAGATGTTGGTGATGTTGCATTTTAATGAACAAATTGAATGGAGATGGACTACTCTGTAGACATTTAATTTTGGAGATCTTCAAAATATTTATACGGGGATGTGCCACACATTCTTTAGAATGTTGACTCTCTCTGTACCTACTTTATGCTGTTTTTGCAACCCATCAGTATGCCAATTTTCCACAACAAGCACCCACAGGCACTTTTAAGGGCACTTTTGCTCAAATGCAGGGGCCCAATTATGCTCCCAATTTTGCATATTATTATCCACTGAAAACCCACCCATCAAATCAATACACCAAAATCACTGAAAACAGTGAAAAGGTACTCCAAAATTATGTCACATCCCTGTATGTACCTTCAACCTGGGAGAACAAACAAACTCCTCAGCTCCCGATTTAATTTTACATGCAATGTAGAATTTAATCTCTATATATGGGAAGAAAGTCATTTCCGTTATTGTGCTTTTTACAAAGACTTTTCAACAGAAATTTGTAGGTGCCTCAGGAAATGTTTGTATTGCTATGGTTCAATAGTCAACTAAACAAAGCAAACAACATGTGTCACTTTCAACATAGTAGGCCCTATGTCCCTCAAAAGAATTCATTTTTAGGAACTTCCATTGAAAGAACCACATTTTTTCGCATATTCCCCTCCAAAAGACCCCCATTTGTTAATATTTTGCCTCCCTTCCCCCCTTGGCGGGTACGGTACTCACCTGATGCAGGGCCTATTCTAATTATTATATGCGTAAGTTTTTCATAGTAGGCCTAATTAATCAGATTTCTAACTGACTTACCATCCATTCAATTCATCCAATGTGTCAATCAGCAGTACTCCATATACATATAGTCCACCTCATCCGAGATAGCCCTAGTGTCCTGTGATCCAAGTTCCTGATGTGCAAGTCCCAAGTCCGCCTTCATGTCCGAGTCTATAATGTAAAAATCAAGAACAGAAATTTCCAAATTTGTGCGAAATTTGTTGATTTTGGCCCCCTGAAATTCACTTTGCCGGTTTGCCCCCCCCCCCCCCGAAAAAATTCCTGGTGCTGCCACTGGAGGACCCCCTCAATATTTTTAGAGCGTTTTATTCCCGGGTTTTATTTAAAGCCTTAATGTACGATTTCCGTCAAATTTTAATTTTGTTATTCTTTATTTTATTCAAAATGTTGATATAATATTAGTAATAACTACCGGGAAGGGTTGCTATCCATTTTAAGTTGAAATAACATATTTTAAGAAAGAAACCCCACTGCTTATTTTGTCATTTAACATGCAGTTCTATGTATGGGAGGACATATTATCATAATTTTTACATTACGATAATCTGGCGAACTTTGCTATGTTGCCTACAAAGACAACAAATTTGGCCGACTCCATTTAGGTGCAAGTTGGGACATGTGTAAACATTACAAATATGCAAACAAATCAGGTTTGATAAAAAAACCAATTTCATATTATAAGATCGTACATTATGACTTTAAAAGGCGCTCCATTAATGTTTGCCAAAAATCACATGCTGCCCCCCCTCTCAGCTCAGGCTCAGCTTACCAAAAATTGCTTCCCCTTTCGGCTTGCCAAAATTTCTTATCCCCCCAATTTTACCCTCCTACTAGGGCTCATAATTATTGCACAGCCCCTTAGCAGTGGCTTACCTGAAAGATCGTTGGGGACCTCATAATAAGATGAAACGCCAGATATAATGACCGTCAAATGACTCGGTAATACGTTTCTAAAAGCTTCTAAATTATGGTGTTTATATCGAGTGCTGATTTAGGTCAAAGGTTATGATTTCATACAAGCTGTGTTTAACTACTGGTACGTGATTGGTTGATCGCCTAATTGAGTTAAGGGCGCACCACACTACATCCCATGCACAATATAATGATAACGGAAGGAGCATGAAAATGTTTTCACCCAATTTTTTTTATAATTATAGGTGTTACACCCCCCCCCCACCCCCACCCCCACCACCCCCATTACCACCACCGCCTCCAACTGTAGTAATTTTGTCAACTAAATTAGTTTTTCAAACTTTTCCGCCCTTTTAAAATTAATAATTATGCTTGTTGCCCTTCTGTACCACCCTTTTATCTTCTGCCACCCCTTATTATTTGCTGCCCCTTTCATTTACCCCAGAGCTGGTGCCCCCAAAGCCCCGCCCCAAAAATATGCGCATGCTTAGTATACGAAATCCCCAGGAAATCCCCGGGACTGGGTGCAAGTAACTCCAGTTTTAAATTTGCATTACTACGAGGGCCTTTAAAATTCATATTTACATTACATATTGAAACGATTACAAAGTATGGTGATTTCCAATTATTTGTAGAGCCAAGCCCAATGTTTTGATGTGCAGCTTTAAAATGAATCGAGTCACTGTGGGCCCCTCGGGGGTGGGGGTGGGCTTCCCCACAAATGAATCGAATACGTAGGCTACGTATTCGTGAAACTCCATGGCGTACATGCGGGCGTACATGTAGCCTGCAGTTTCAATTTTGGAACTGCGCGTATAACATTTACGATCCACAAATTCTTACATCCAAATTTAAGTAAACACACTTACCACAGGCCTATAAACTGAACACAATCTTGGGCGAATAAAATTCGATCCCAGGAATCCGATCCGATCTGCTTGTTCCGTTCTATAAAGCCGTATATCTGGTATCATGTAGTAGTGCCGATAAGTCCGAGTCGAGTGCAAATCGATGTGAACGTACATGGTGTAGGAGGTGCTACGGGGCTATCCTAGTGCATATATGCTGCGTGCACTGAGTATAACCAGATTCAAAATGGCGCGAATATGTCACATACTGAAACTGAGCACACACACACACATTACACATCAGATTGTGCACAAATCCGGGGCACAAATCGATACTGCATTATATAGGAATTCCAATAATACTCTTTGCAAACTTTTGCATTGTTAATTTATCGATCATGACACTTGGCAAATGAGGATTTATGTTAGAGTAGGCCTAAACACACACGTACGGGTACAGTTCCAGTATCTGTGGTCTAAATCACTGGAATGAAAAACGTCAAGTTGAAATCAATGCTCCTAATTTCCATGATGATGAAATAAAAAGGATTTTGACACCAAGAAATAATTTTTTAGCAAAGTAGGCTTAGCTAGCTCAATGTGTTGTTTCGCTTATGACTATATTATTAATATTACCCATCATAGGCCTACTATAAATTTAAAAAGGCCCTATTTATTTTATTTATTTATTTATTTATTTATTTATTTATTTATTTATTTATTTATTTATTTATTTATTTATTTATTTATTTATTTATTTATTTATTTATTTATTTATTCATTTTTTATGATTTCATGTAAAATTTAATTTTAATTTTGGGCCTATATGTATTTGTTTATCTATGAATGTACTTATTTTATTTATTTTTGGTTACTTAGGCTATTTTTTATTTATACAGTTTTTATATCTACTTGTTTACTTAAAGCCATATTATAACATTTCTGTAAAAATAGATTAATATTTATTTTCCATAAAATGTTAGCTTTTACTGTCAGATATGTCCCTTTTAATTTTGAGCCGAACAAGTGAGGTAAAGCAAAGAAAATTGGAATTTACTACCAGCGCCATGCATGTTACTCCAGCGGTTGTAATACGGTACGACCCTCTGGGGCCTGCTCTGGGGTGTGTGTGTATGTGTCGCCGCGTTCGACTAATATTTCCATCGTAATAATAAAACGACGGTTCCTGCGTTTTATTCAAAATCTCGGATTTTGACAAAACTACAGCACCTAAAGTCTTGATTTTTGCAGAGTATCTTTGTTTACTAACGTATATTACATTCGTGTGAAAACCAAAATTTATAAAAATTTTGAGGGCGTTCTCCTCAGCAAATGTTATACCGTAAAATGGGGTAACTTCGGTCAGCGGGGTAACTTTGGTCAGTCGAATTTTTTTTTTAAATGATCATATTTTCGTACAGCAATATTGTTTTTAGTCATAGGCCTATTTGGTGTCAATTTGTTAAGAAATATATTTGGAAGAAATAATACTCACTCAGGATTTTAGACCAAAAATGAGCATTTTTTACATTTTTTCAGAAAAATAAAAATCGATATTTGTGAGCAAGGATGTGTACTTGATTAATTTTGCAAGGGTCAAATGTCACAAAAACAACAACTTGCCCATATACAGCGAAGATCAATTTTTTGATTTTTTTTCTCCATGGAATGTAATACGCTGTCCAAAGTTACCCCAAATACGGGGTAACTTTGGTCAGGCTATTTTCAACCCCTAGGGCACCCTTAAAAATTATTTGAATTTTTTCAACGTCAAGGTGAAGAAGGTAGCCCAAATGTCACAAAAAAGATATAATTAGAAATACAATTGGCTTTGCTTAGAAGCAATGGTTTAAAAACTCTCAAAAGTGCCCAAAGTACGGTAATATGTCTTTAATATTTTGAATGAACGGATAGCAAGTTAGCAACGTAGGCCTATGCACCGTATTGGGACCTGAGAGCACATCAGAAATCGCGATATAGGCTACGAATTTTATGGCAAATAATTAACATTTGATCTTTTTGATATTTAGTATTCTTTTAATAAGTTTCACCTTTAACAGTCCTCGATTGGCCGAATTTGCCCATAGGCTATTTGGTGTAGTAGGAGTGTCAACTTTTTCAGGATTCTGACCCCTAATTGATTTGGTTTTATAGCCCCCCCCCCCCTTGTTTTGCTATTATCTCCCCCCCCGTTAAAATGGATGTATTTTTTCTGTATTTAAGTCTAAACATATCCCCTCAAGATATTTTTAAAAAACTTGTAAGTTTTTTAAATTAAAATTTCTATTAAATGAATTCAAATGCAAATATAAAAATATACATATTTAGCCTGCAGTGTCAAATTATAGTTTTGTTATTATTCGTCAATGTACCTAAAGTCATCAAAAATGTATTGTTGTAGGCTATACTTGACACTGATAAACTTGAAACTGTTTCAAATTATTGAAATTTTAATGCTATAGGCCTATCATAACGTATCGTAGCTAGTCGAGCGCGAAAGAGAAACCAGACCTTAGATGATTTGGGATATGCCATTCCACCTGTTGTAATTTATTACTTGAACAGTTGGATAGAAAAGCCCATATTTATTGGTCGAGCTATGCGTTTTAAAATATTTTAAAACTCATTTCGAGACCAATAAATATTGGGCGTAAAGCCTCCAATTTTATCATTATTATGTTTTGATCCAATATTTTCACACACTTGGGGACCGTTCACAAACACTTGTAAGGGGGAGGGATGATGCAAACAAAATTATCGCGAAAATTGTTTGGGCCCCCTTTACAGACCTCAAAAATTTCAGGGGGCCCCTTTTTGACATGAAAATTATGGGTCAACCCCATAGAAAAGCATAAAGGCCTAAACTCAATTTTCCCAGGAAAATTTGTGGTCATTTTTTCAGCCCCCCCCCCCTTAGGAGGGTCCAAATTTTTCAGCCCCTCCCCCATTTTGCATCAGCCCCCCCCCCCCCCCTTACAAGTGTTTGTGAAGCACTACCTAGCACTCAGGCTAGCACTGTTCACCAAACCTGTATACTGCCCTCAGTGTTTTAACCTGAGTGCATTTGAGGAATAAAACCAGGCCTTGCCATTTGAGGCGAGCGATCGCTCTCGCTCGCCACCGCTCGACCAAACTCAATTTCTAGCGAGCCATTTTCCACTCACCATAGACAATAAATATCGCTCGCTGCGAATCACCCAAATTGAATCTAAATTACATTCAAGTTTTAGCACTTCCAATGTATTCAATTTATCGTAATAAATTAGTCTTGATTTCTGAAAGAGAGGGTGTCAGCAGTGCGTAAGTGTGTCATACTGATTGCTCTTTCAGACCTAGAGAGTGATTCGACCACTAGCGAGTGATTCGATTACTCGCCTAGCATCAAGGTAGCGAGCGATTGACCACTCGCCTTTGATATCTAGACGGCAAGGCCTGTAAAACAGTTGTTTGGGGCTCACTTTCCAAAATGCATGGATGATACCGGCGTATGCAAAAAAAATAGTTTTGAGAAAATCACATTTCCAATGTTTCCCCTTTTAAAATTTACATTGACAAGAACTTGAACACAATATGAACAATTACTTTGAATATATACTTCAATCATTATTAAAATATAAATTTTCTAAGCAGGATTTCAAACTTTTCATCCATTAATTAGCAGTAGGGGCCTAATTAAGCCTTTAAGCAGAAAAACGAAAACATACGCCGGTCATACGCCGGTATATGTCAGAACACAATAATTTAAGAAATAATAAAAGACATGTGGATTCTTTTTTTGCGTTTCTTTATTATTTTAATTAATTACTCATTGTTTGGTATTTATTTGTCAAGAGATAAATAGCTGCTTTTCCATAATCGAAAAAAACCTGCTGTTTTCTTTTATGGAGTCTCTCCACGCGGGTCGACTGCAGACAACAAGTTTCATAGTAATCAGGACAAAGATATCATTTAAGAAACCATTTTCAGATGGCTTTATCCCACGTGATTTGATTAAGGTAAACACATTAGTTTAGAGTGTAGTTTGTCATCCACCGCTCATCAGCAGTAGACAGCGTGCTGTAATCAACGGTAGATAACATAATCTAGTGGCTATGTCATCCATACCCTCATCAGCAGTAGATATCATATCTAGTATGTCATCCACACCCTCATCAGCAGTAGATAGCATAAAGTATGTCATCCATACCCTCATCAGCAGTAGATAACATACCTAGTATGTCATCCTCATCAGCAGTAGATAGCATACCTAGTATGTCATCCATACCCTCATCAGCAGTAGATAGCATACCTAGTATGTCATCCATACCCTCATCAGCAGTAGATAGCATACCTAGTATGTCATCCATACCCGCATCAGCAGTAGATAGCACACCTAGTATGTCATCCATACCCTCATCAGCAGTAGATAGCATACTTAGTATGTCATCCATACCCGCATCAGCAGTAGATAGCACACCTAGTATGTCATCCATACCCTCATCAGCAGTAGATAGCATACCCAGTACCGGTATGTCATCCATACCCTCATCAGCAGTAGATGGCATACCTAGTATGTCATCCACACCCTCATCAGCAGTAGATGGCATACACAGTACCGGTATGTCATCCATACCCTCATCAGCAGTAGATAGCATACCTAGTATGTCATCCACACCCTCATCAGCAGTAGATAGCATACCTAGTATGTCATCCATACCCTCATCAGCAGTAGATAGCATACCTAGTATGTCACCCACACCCTCATCAGCAGTAGATAGCATACCTAGTATGTCATCCATACCCTCATCAGCAGTAGATAGCATACCTAGTATGTCATCCATACCCTCATCAGCAGTAGATAGCATACCTAGTATGTCATCCATACCCTCATCAGCAGTAGATAGCATACCTAGTATGTCATCCATACCCTCATCAGCAGTAGATAGCATACCTAGTATGTCATCCATACCCTCATCAGCAGTAGATAGCATACCTAGTATGTCATCCATACCCTCATCAGCAGTAGATAGCATACCTAGTATGTCATCCATACCCTCACCAGCAGTAGATATAGCATACCTAGTATGTCATCCATACCCACATCAGCAGTAGATAGCATTCCTAGTATGTCATCCATACCCTCATCAGTAGTAGATAGCATACCTAGTATGTCATCCACACCCTCATCAGCAGTAGATAGCATACCTAGTATGTCATCCACACCTTCATCAGCAGTAGATAGCATACCTAGTATGTCATCCACACCCTCATCAGCAGTAGATAGCATACCCAGTATGTCATCCACACCCTCATCAGCAGTATATAGCATACCTAGTATGTCATCCATACCCTCATCAGCAGTAGATAGCATACCTAGTAGCAAACAAGAAAAGCCTTTAAAACGGGATGCTGGGTTTCATTAGTAATTTAAACTACATGGCATTGCCTACTTGACAATATATCTGGATATATAAACATTTGTCTCAACTTTTACATTTGTCCTGTGACTAAATTAAAAACATCTGAAAGGTTGAGAAGCAAAAACTTATTCGCTGACCATACCAGGTGCATTTTAATGGAAAAAAAGTTTGAAATGAAGGCTGATGTGCCCATTTTTTGGTGATAGTTGTGCTCTTTGGATGTTTTTCTTATCATCCAAGCATAAAATAATAAAACATATTACAATTCTGACATTTCAGGAAGAGTTTTTAGTTCCATGCACTAACTGACGTCACAGCATAGAGGCGCTGAGATGTAGGCTTTGGTATGGTTTAAATCATGTTCAATGCGCCACTGCGAAAAATCGAGCCACTCAACTACCAAAATAATGGTGGTTTTAGGGTAGAATATATCACAATCTTTTAGAAAATTTTTGTTTTCAATGCCCTAGCACGTTCTAACCATGAGAAAATGACGATTTCTTAGGTACCCCTTAACACATAAAAGCATAGGAACTTGATTTAGTGATGTGACCCCTTAATTAAGACCGAGTTCGGTTAGGCATGTCAGTTGCAGTAAAGTCTGATTTCAATTTTGTGTGTTTTTTTCAGTTGTGTGACCATCATGGTATCATGGATGGAGTAAAAGAAGGCACCCTTCAAGCATTTTTGACTATGTACAAGCAAGATTAATCAAGAAAACAGCAAACAAGAAAAGCCTTTAAAAAAGGATGCTCGGTTTCATTAGTAATTTCAACTACATGGCATTGCCTACTTGACAATATATCTGGATATAAACTTTGTGCTAGCATAAAAATTTGTCTGTATTACCAAATTAAAACATCTGGAAAGGTTGAAAGCAAAAACTTAGGCCCTGCCCCTGATTATGCTTATCTTTTAACACGTTAAGCATCTTCTTAGCAGATAAGGCGCATGATTAGCAACTTTTACATGTGTCCTGTGACTAAATTGAAAACATCTGAAAGGTTGAGAAGCAAAACTTAGGCCCTGCCTGATTATCATATCTTAATGTTGCTATCTTCAGTAGATAGCGCATGCTTAGCAATGCACATACTGCATTAATTTGACTCAGAATTATATTTAAACTTGAATTATTTCACTTTTAATTGGTCAAGATATGCTAAGAAAGACTGAATTTACAAGCAAGATTAATCAAGAAAACAGCAAACAAGAAAAGCCTTTAAAAGGGATGCTGGGTTTCATTAGTAATTTCAACTACATGGCATTGCCTATTTGACAATAGATCTGGATATATAAACATTTGTCTCAACTTTTACATGTGTCCTGTGACTAAATTAAAAACATCTGAAAAATTGAGAAGCAAAAACTTAGGCCCTGCCTGATTATCATATCTTAATGTTGCTATCTTCAGTAGATAGCGCATGATTAGCAATGCACATACTGCATTAATTTGACTCAGAATTATATTTAAACTTGAATTATTTCACTTTTAATTGGTCAAGATATGCTAAGAAAGACTGAATATCATGTAAAATGATCTTTTAAAACAATATTGGCTCCCTTAAGAGATCACACCACTAAATCAGGTCCAACCCTATCTGACTGAAGAAATAACAACCAGTGTTTTATTCACTGACCATACCAGGTGCATTTTAATGGAAAAAAAGTTTGAAATGAAGGCTGATGTGCCCATTTTTGGTGATAGTTGTGCTCTTTGGATGTTTTTCTTATCATCCAAGCATAAAGTAACAAAAAATATTACAATTCTGACATTTTAGGAAGATTTGTTAGTTCCATGCACCAAATGACGTCACAGCATAGAGGCGCTGAGATGTAGGCTTTGGTATGGTTTACATCATGTTCAATGCACCACTGCGAAAAATCGAGCCACTCAACTACCAAAATAATGGTGGTTTTAGGGTAGAATATATCACAATCTTTTCGAAAATCTTTGTTTTCAATGCCCTAGCACGTTCTAACCACGAGAAAATGACGATTTCTTAGGTACATCTTAACACATAAAAGAATAGGAACTTGATTTAGTGATGTGACCCCTTAATTAAGACCGAGTTCGGTTAGGCATGTCAGTTGCAGTAAAGTCTGATTTCAATTTTGTGGGTTTTTTTTCAGTTGTGTGACCATCATGGTATCATGGATGGAGTAAAAGAAGGCACCCTTCAAGCATTTTTGACTATGTACAGTAATCAAGAAAACAGCAAACAAGAAAAGCCTTAAAAAAAGGATGCTCGGTTTCATTAGTAATTTCAACTACATGGCATTGCCTACTTGACAATAGATCTGGATATATAAACATTTGTCTCAACTTTTACATGTGTCCTGTGACTAAATTGAAAACATCTGAAAGGTTGAGAAGCAAAAACTTAGGCCCTGCCTGATTATCATATCTTAATGTTGCTATCTTCAGTAGATAGCGCATGATTAACAATGCACATACTGCATTAATTTGACTCAGAATTATATTTAAACTTGAATTATTTCACTTTTAATTGGTCAAGATATGCTAAGAAAGACTGAATATCATGTAAAATGATCTTTTAAAACAATATTTGCTCCTTAAGAGATCACACCACTAAATCAGGTCCAACCCTATCTGACTGAAGAAATAACAACCAGTGTTTTTATTCGCTGAAAATACCAGGTGCATTTTAATGGAAAAAAAAGTTTGAAATGAAGGCTGATGTACCCATTTTTTGGTGATAGTTGTGCTCTTTGGATGTTTTTCTTATCATCCAAGCATAAAATAACAAAAAAAATATTACAATTCTGACATTTTAGGAAGATTTGTTAGTTCCATGCACCAAATGACGTCACAGCATAGAGGCGCTGAGATGTAGGCTTTGGTATGGTTTACATCATGTTCAATGCACCACTGCGAAAAATCGAGCCACTCAACTACCAAAATAATGGTGGTTTTAGGGTAGAATATATCACAATCTTTTCGAAAATCTTTGTTTTCAATGCCCTAGCACGTTCTAACCACGAGAAAATGACGATTTCTTAGGTACCTCTTAACACATAAAAGAATAGGAACTTGATTTAGTGATGTGACCCCTTAATTAAGACCGAGTTCGGTTAGGCATGTCAGTTGCAGTAAAGTCTGATTTCAATTTTGTGTGTTTTTTTTTTCAGTTGTGTGACCATCATGGTATCATGGATGGAGTAAAAGAAGGCACCCTTCAAGCATTTTTGACTATGTACAAGCAAGATTAATCAAGAAAACAGCAAACAAGAAAAGCCTTTAAAAAGGATGCTCGGTTTCATTAGTAATTTCAACTACATGGCATTGCCTACTTGACAATAGATCTGGATATATAAACATTTGTCTCAACTTTTACATGTGTCCTGTGACTAAATTGAAAACATCTGAAAGGTTGAGAAGCAAAAACTTAGGCCCTGCCTGATTATCATATCTTAATGTTGCTATCTTCAGTAGATAGCGCATGCTTAACAATGTACATACTGCATTAATTTGACTCAGAATTATATTTAAACTTGAATTTATTTCACTTTTAATTGGTCAAGATATGCTAAGAAAGACTGAATATCATGTAAACTGGTCTTTTTAAACAATTTTGCTCCCTTAAGAGATCACACCACTAAATCAGGTCCAACCCTATCTGACTGAAGAAATAACAACCAGTGTTTTTATTCGCTGACCATACCAGGTGCATTTTAATGGAAAAAAAAAGTTGAAATGAAGGCCGATGTGCCCATATTTTGGTGATAGTTGTGCTCTTTGGATGTTTTTCTTATCATCCAAGCATAAAATAATAAAAAATATTACAATTTTGACATTTTAGGAAGATGTGTTAGTTTCATGCACCAAATGACGTCACGGCATAACTACACAATACCCACCACACCATGGGCACAGCCCCGAGCTGCTTCGAAGGGAATAGCCCCCTCAATTTGATATTTTCTTGTATTTTGACAAATAATCCCCTATAGTCACATCATAATTTCTTTTACATTTTGGTTCTTGGACAAATGTCTTCAACGAAGCGCCATCTATCTAGTAGTTGGACAAATAATCCCCCTACAGTCACGACATGGCTTTTTGGATTCTGGTATTTGGACAAATAATTTCAGACAGAGAGGGCGTGTTGATTGAAAACAGCCCGACGGTGTTGGTCGGCGTAGACGCAGTGTCTTCAACGAAGCGCCATCTATCTAGTAGTTGGACAAATAATCCCCCTACAGTTGAGTAGCTCGATTTTTCGCAGTGGTGCATTGAACATGATGTAAACCATACCAAAGCCTACATCTCAGCGCCTCTATGCTGTGACGTCATTTGGTGCATGGAACTAACAAATCTTCCTAAAATGCCAGAATTGTAGTATTTTTTATTATTTTATGCTTGGATGATAAGAAAAACATCCAAAGAGCACAACTGTCACCAAAAAATGGGCACATCAGCCTTCATTTCAAACTTTTTTTTCCCATTAAAATGCACCTGGTATGGTCAGCGAATAAAAACACTGGTTGTTATTTCTTCAGTCAGATAGGGTTGGACCTGATTTAGTGGTGTGATCTCTTAAGGGAAAAAAAAATTGTTTTAAAAGATCATTTTACATGATATTCAGTCTTTCTTAGCATATCTTGACCAATTAAAAGTGAAATAATTAAAGTTTAAATATAATTCTGAGTCAAATTAATGCAGTATGTGCATTGCTAATCATGCGCTATCTACTGAAGATAGCAACATTAAGATATGATAATCAGGCAGGGCCTAAGTTTTTTTGCTTCTCAACCTTTCAGATGTTTTTAATTTAGTCACAGGACACATGTAAAAGTTGAGACAAATGTTTATATATCCAGATCTATTGTCAAATAGGCAATGCCATGTAGTTGAAATTACTAATGAAACCCAGCATCCCTTTTTAAAGGCTTTTCTTGTTTGCTGTTTTCTTGATTAATCTTGCTTGTAAATAGTCAAAAATGCTTGAAGGGTGCCTTCTTTTACTCCATCCATGATACCATGATGGTCACACAACTGAAAAAAAAAAACACACAAAATTTTAATCAGACTTTACTGCAACTGACAGGCCTAACTGAACTCTTAATTAAGGGGTCACATCACTAAATCAAGTTCCTATTCTTTTATGTGTTAAGAGGTACCTAAGAAATCCTCATTTTCTCGTGGTTAGAACGTGCTAGGGCATTGAAAACAAAAATTTTCTAAAAGATTGTGATAAATTCTACCCTAAAACCACCATTATTTTGGTAGTTGAGTGGCTCGATTTTTCGCAGTGGTGCATTGAACATGATGTAAACCATACCAAAGCCTACATCTCAGGGCCTCTATGCTGTGACGTCATTTGGTGCATGAAACTAACACATCTTCCTAAAATGTCAAAATTGTAATATTTTTTATTATTTTATGCTTGGATGATAAGAAAAACATCCAAAGAGCACAATTATCACCAAAATATGGGCACATCAGCCTTCATTTCAAACTTTTTTTTCCATTAAAATGCACCTGGTATGGTCAGCGAATAAAAACACTGGTTGTTATTTCTTCAGTCAGATAGGGTTGGACCTGATTTAGTGGTGTGATCTCTTAAGGAGCAAATATTGTTTAAAAGATCATTTTACATGATATTCAGTCTTTCTTAGCATATCTTGACCAATTAAAAGTGAAATAATTCAAGTTTAAATATAATTCTGAGTCAAATTAATGCAGTATGTGCATTGCTAAGCATGCGCTATCTACTGAAGATAGCAACATTAAGATATGATAATCAGGCAGGGCCTAAGTTTTTGCTTCTCAACCTTTAGTCACAGGACACATGTAAAAGTTGAGACAAATGTTTATATATCCAGATCTATTGTCAAGTAGGCAATGCCATGTAGTTGAAATTACTAATGAAACTGAGCATCCTTTTTAAAGGCTTTTCTTGTTTGCTGTTTTCTTGATTAATCTTGCTTGTACATAGTCAAAAATGCTTGAAGGGTGCCTTCTTTTACTCCATCCATGATACCATGATGGTCACACAACTGAAAAAAAACAACACACAAATTGAAATCAGACTTTACTGCAACTGACATGCCTAACCGAACTCGGTCTTAATTAAGGGGTCACATCACTAAATCAAGTTCCTATTCTTTTATGTGTTAAGATGTACCTAAGAAATCGTAATTTTCTCGTGGTTAGAACGTGCTAGGGCATTGAAAACAAAGATTTTCGAAAAGATTGTGATATCTTCTACCCTAAAACCACCATTATTTTGGTAGTTGAGTGGCTCGATTTTTCGCAGTGGTGCATTGAACATGATGTAAACCATACCAAAGCCTACATCTCAGCGCCTCTATGCTGTGACGTCATTTGGTGCATGGAACTAACAAATCTTCCTAAAATGTCAGAATTGTAATATTTTTTTGTTACTTTATGCTTGGATGATAAGAAAAACATCCAAAGAGCACAACTATCACCAAAAAATGGGCACATCAGCCTTCATTTCAAACTTTTTTTCCATTAAAATGCACCTGGTATGGTCAGCGAATAAAAACACTGGTTGTTATTTCTTCAGTCAGATAGGGTTGGACCTGATTTAGTGGTGTGATCTCTTAAGGGAGCAAAAATTGTTTAAAAAGACCAGTTTACATGATATTCAGTCTTTCTTAGCATATCTTGACCAATTAAAAGTGAAATAATTCAAGTTTAAATATAATTCTGAGTCAAATTAATGCAGTATGTGCATTGCTAAGCATGCGCTATACTGAAGATAGCAACATTAAGATATGATAATCAGGCAGGGCCTAAGTTTTTGCTTCTCAACCTTTCAGATGTTTTCAATTTAGTCACAGGACACATGTAAAAGTTGAGACACATGTTTATATATCCAGATCTATTGTCAAGTAGGCAATGCCATGTAGTTGAAATTACTAATGAAACCGAGCATCCTTTTTAAAGGCTTTTCTTGTTTGCTGTTTTTGGGCGAAAAATGCAAAGCATTTTTCGTCCTTATTGCGATGGGTTTTGGCATACTTATTTCCTCACAGCGTTGCAGAATAAAAATAAAATAATCGTGCTGTCTATGTAATCAGGAAACTACAGAGGCGATAGTGTACATTTAAATTTGTCATTACTACTTCATGTTGATATTCAAACAGTGCTATAAAGTTGTCTTACCAAGGCATGTGTTTGTATTAAAAGAAATAATTGTTTTACAACTTGGATGAACTAGAATTACTTTTATGCAAATCAGAAAATTGCAACAGATATTTTTCATTTCTTCAAGATTTAACGGTATTGCCAGATTGTACGTACAGTTGGGCTACATTAATAGCCTCATTATAGTTTTATTGATACTGGCAAACTACTTGTTAATGATACTTTAAGCACACATCCCGGGCACACATCAATTAATTTATGTCAACATGTCCATTTCACGAGGAAACTGAATTCATTTATACAAACACAACCTTGACTAAATTAAAGAGAGTACGGTACTTAAGGGATCTGGAATGGGCATTTCATTAGTATTTTTTGTGGGATATGAGAGCACATCAGACATATGGAATTGCATTCCTAATACGAAGAATGTCTTTCTGATATCAAATAATTTTCATTTTTTGAAAATCACGATGTAATACAAATTTTATGACAAATTATTAAAATTTGATATTTTTCATATTTTTGATAATATAAGAGTCCTCGAAGTAAATTTTATAAATCTAATGACGTATTCTTAAAGTGTATGTAGCTGGGAAGAAAAGCCGGTCAATTGAAAATTTTTGACCTTTTCCCAAATGCAAAATGACCTAATATTTTTGTGTTTTGGGAAAAAGATCCATATCTTTAATACGAAAGGTCAAAATTTTCAATTGATCGTCGGCTTTTTCATCCCGCCTACATACACTTTAAGTAAACATCATCATTTGCGAATTTCAAAAAATGAAAATTATTTTATATCAAAAGGACATTCTTCGTATTCAGAATGCAATTCAACATGTCTGATGTGCTCTAATGTCTCACAATAAATACTGTCTAAACGTTCATACTCCATCCCTTAAATGGGGAAACTTAGGCAGGCGATAAAGAGAAAATATATTTACTTTAGCACTTATAGATCCTGTCAATTGAGACTAAAATGTCTGTTAAGTGAGGGCTGTTATTTGAACAGTTATGGGATTAGTTAATAATATTATTTTGATAGATTTCAGGTGTGGTGGTCGCAGTGCATTCTCTAAATTCAGTAAATTTCCACCGTCAACCGTGTAATTGAATGGGATTATTTTGAAATTTTAAAACGCTTGAAATATCACAAACAAATAGGCCTATGTTAATAAATAATATAAATACAAGCTAAAACCGTTGGGGTTCGATAATGAACCCCACAAAATTAACCGAGTATATTGGAAAATGCCATACGGCCGGGCAAATTGTTATACGTTTATGAACATTAATAAATAGATGTAGGCCTATAGAGGATGTTACGCTTATGAACATGAGATTTTCAACATTGTTAACAATATTGCTAGTATGTCAACAAATGAAAGTTCTGTGATTTGTTAAAATTCTTCAATACTAAATTATTTTGAATGTCATCAAATTGTAAATCTCGAGTCACATTTTCGATGTATTAACAACTAGCTATGTAGCAAAGACGTTAACTTCATGTACAAAACATTAACGCTCTTATTTTGTAAACATTGTGTACCCATAGCTACATTAATCAACAATAAATGTTCTGTAATTGTTCATTATCCTTCATTTCTATTAGACCTTCAGGGCATAACTACACAATACCCACCACACCATGGGCACAGCCCCGAGCTGCTTCGAAGGGAATAGCCCCCTCAATTTGATATTTTCTTGTATTTTGACAAATAATCCCCTATAGTCACATCATAATTTCTTTTACATTTTGGTTCTTGGACAAATGTCTTCAACGAAGCGCCATCTATCTAGTAGTTGGACAAATAATCCCCCTACAGTCACGACATGGCTTTTTGGATTCTGGTATTTGGACAAATAATTTCAGACAGAGAGGGCGTGTTGATTGAAAACAGCCCGACGGTGTTGGTCGGCGTAGACGCAGTGTCTTCAACGAAGCGCCATCTATCTAGTAGTTGGACAAATAATCCCCCTACAGTCACGTCTTAATGTCTTGTATCCTGGTAATTGGACAAATAACCGAACACACTTGTACACAGAGAGGGCGATTTAGCCATAAGGTATTATTCGGCGTTGACGCAGTTGAAAACTCATTATTTGAGTAGTCCAAGGTTCCGCACCATGGGCCATTAACCAAGTGCGTCCATGTCCAAATAGGATATGCACGCAATTCTTGGTTTTATGTTGGCGCAGTCGGCGCAGACGTAGTTCTGAATTCGATAGAGGGCTTAGGTCTTGGTTTTATGTTGGCGCAGTCGGCGTAGACGTAGTTCTGAATTCGATATGGGGCTTTGAAAACAGCATGCTTCTTAACAGGACATAGACACACTTGCGTGTAGGTTTTGACCTCGCCGCAGTCGGCGTGGACATAGTTGAGAATTCGCAATGTTCCGTAATTAATGGACACACTTGTGTGTAGGTATAGACCTCATAGTTGAGAACTCGCAGTGTTCCTTACTTAAGGGGGTACTACACCCCTGCCAAAATTTATGCCTATTTTTGCATTTTTCTTAAAAATTATAGCGCATTGGGGACAAGTAAGATATGTATATTATAGGGCAATGACTACAACTACTGCGCTATAAATTTTGTTTCAGCACAGATAACAGTTGTGGGGTTACAGTCAAAAATGAGGGAAAATCAATATTTGATCAATAAATCAATAACTACTTGCTTTAAGTTGCTGAATTTTCAGTACAGTAGTTGTAGTCCTTGCCCCTATAATATACATATCTTACTTGTCACCAATGTGCTACAATTTTTGAGAAAAATGCAAAAATAGGCATAAAATTGGGCAGGGGTGTAGTACCCCCTTAAACACAATGCACGACTAAACATAATGTATGAGGGAATGCCTCGTTCTAACAAGAAAGCCAGACTGCGCGTTGGGACGAGAGACCTTATTTTTTGTAATATATTTAGAATCAATCGTATCAAATTTTTAGTTTAGTTGTTAAAACCATAAAAAGAGTCTCAATCAGTCTCATTAATTTTTATCTATTTTGCTGTTTGTTGGTATAAGAACATGTGTAATAGTGCAATGCATCGCAACAAGACCAAACTCATATAATTTGGATTCTATAGTATTATATTTTAGAATTCAGTTTATTCCAAAGCCATAAATTCGCGGGAGAATTGTCCCAATTTTAACGTGATAAAATGGACTTTACAATCCATACCCGATGACCCCCCCTTTTTTTTTTTTAAGTTGCGGCTACCCAATGAACCCCTTTCTTTGGTTGCGGCTACCCATAACCCCATTTTTTCTATAATAGCATCATCAAAATGCAACTAAAAAATGCCGAAACTGTCCAATTTTGCTTCATTTTTTCCAAATTATGCCGAAAGTTTCAAAATTTTGCAACATTTTTCACAATTTTCGACCCGATGACCCTTTCTTTCAATCTTATACTCGATGACCCCCTTTTTTATTTTGTTTGTACCCAATGACCCCCTTAGTTTTAAAAATAACGCTTTGTACCCGATAGGCCCCTACTTCGCGACTCCGGTAGGCACATACCCGTCACTTCCAAAGTTGAGTGCCCCCCTGTCCCCGAGGTCCAAGTTGGATATGGTATACAAATGTGACTCAAAGACAGAGATATACACAATTATTGTTAAATTCTTGATGGTTTATTGATAGTAATAACAAAATATACTTACAAAATTGGATGCAAATATAAGTGAGATGATTGTAGTCATACAGTTATATCAAGATTAGAATGTACACGAATTTGTTTGCCTTATTAAGAAATACAGAAAGGTGTACAATAGAGTTGATAATAGTAATCATGGCTATGTGTCATTCATGTTAACTGTGTTTTCTTTTGAAAATATGCAAGCTTCATAAGCATGTAATTGAAGATTCCGCATGTTTTGAAGGTGATAATGATACTTTTGATAATTTTGGCTATGGAGCACGGGCCCAAATTGGGAGGATGTATTGCACGTCCCACGGCTGGTACCAGAGGATGAATTAAGCACTTCCCAGCAAGTCTTGCGGTTAGCATAGCTGTGGGGTGAACATGACACCACTGCCCGCCCACTGCATACACACGTACACGTGCATGGTTCAATTTGAATTTGGACAGATATATTTACAATAAAAACACCTTCAAAAAGTTGGTCGATTTCACATTTTATGTTATCTTATCTACAGAAGGTGTGATTTATCCTTCATGCATACATCACTTTACATCTGAAATCGACCAAGTAATAATGACACACGGGCAATTCTTAAACAACATCTTTTGCACAGAGTTCAATGGGATTTGAAAAATATAGTGGCAGTTGAAACTCTAGTGATAACACTTTTACAGTGCATGATGGGCCTTCCTTAAATCATCCTCTGGGCTGGTACGTTCAATCTCAGCCCATTGTCATTCCGAAGCAATAAACATTTGACTTCAACAGGAAGGCCTGTTTCCATTGCTACATTCTTGATGTTCTTATATTAAACGAAAGTACGATTGCCGGATTCCGAATGATATTGTTGATTGTAACACATAATAAGTTCTATGTTAAAGCTTTGTTTTACATTACCTAATTACAATTGGGTGAACAATGTGTTCGTATGTTTACTGCGCTCTGTACAAAATAGAAGAATAACATTACATAAAACCCTCCACCACTAAATACTTACAAATTAATACATGAAGAAAATAATATTTAAACTGGACTACTGCCTAACATTTTGTGTCTTGAGCTGTTTAAGGGATCCAAAATGAGCGTTTATTGCGTTTCGACAGTATTTTTTGTGGGATATGAGAGCACCTCAGACCTATCAATTGCATTCTGAATACGAAGCATGTCTTTCTGATATCAAATAATTTTCATTTTTTTAAATCACAATATAATACAAATTTTATGACAAATTATAAAACTTTCATATTTTTCAAATTTTTGATCTATAACAGTCCTCGAAGTAAATTATATAAATCTAATGATATATTCTTAAAGTGTATGTAGCAGGGAGGAAAAGCCGACGGTCAATTGAAAATTTTGACCTTTCATGTTGAAGATATGGATTTTTTTCCCAAAAAGACCTTATTTTTTTTGGTTTTGGGGAAAAAAATCCATATCTTCAATACGAAAGGTCAAAATTTTCAATTGATCGTCGGCTTTTTCATCCCACCTACATACACTTTAAGTATAAATCATCAGATTTATAAAGTTTACTTCAAGTACTGTTAAATATCAAAAATATCAATTTTAATGATTTGCCATAAAATGTGTATTAAATTGCGAATTTCAAAAATCAAAATTATTTGATATCAGAATGACATTCTTCGTATTCAGAATGCAATTCGATATGTCTGGTGTGCTCTAATGTCCCAAAATAAATACTGTCCAAACGTTCATACCCCAGCCCTTAAGGTGGTTATGCAGGCATTATAAAAGTGCTCTAAACAGATTAATTGAGTAGACCAAAGTACACTGATCAATATGCCTTTTCTTTGGAATCAATCGGACATAGGCCTACGGTGGCAAAATACATCAATTTATATTTTCTTTGTATCGTATTGTCTTTATCAATAATCAATCAAGTCAATAAGCTAAAATGACTGGAGAAGCTCATTAACATATAATTTTTGCCAATATTTTGCTAAAAATCCATGCATAAATGTTCGGGGTACTTTTATTTTGCATAAATTTGCCCTGAAACTTGGTCAAAGTGTTTCTAATATGTTTTAATGTATTATATAGTGAAGGCCAAGTTCAATAATAAACAACCTGTTTTACATCCGACTTATTCAAAACAAGGTGGAGGAAAGGGCATTTTATTTTTTAGAGCAGAATCGTGAATACCCATAATTATAGTTATTCTAGCATACACTATGTCTGCACAAAAGAGGAGAAATCTTTTTATTTGTTATACTGACATATAGGACCCCCTTATTTATCTCAAAACATTCCTAAAGTGTTTCTAGTTTATTAGCAAGGCTATAGGAAGAATATTTGTTTTGTTAAAATAACTGACTTTCACAAAATACAAATTTAATTGAAGAAACCTCAACAAAGGAAACAAAGAAGACGTGAAACATGTTAATTTTGTTTATTTGGCCTAACTTAAGGGCTATATGTTTTACATCCTACAGCATTATCGTTGCTCAACAATGTAAAAACGTTTTTGTAACATTCCTAAAACATTTTTGAAAACTTGGTACAAATCATTCTAAACAGAATTTTATTTTGGAGTTGCAAAAATATTTTGAAAAAAATGTTTGTCCAAGTATCTACAATCACGTTTTTAAAATGTTTTCACGACCTTTATATAACGCGACATTTAAATGTTATTAAAATGTTTTACGTTTTTATAACATTCCAAAAACATTTTTGACAACTTGGTACAAATCATTCTAAACAGAATGTTATTTTGGAGTTGAAAAAATATTTTGAAAAAAAAAAAAATGTTTGTCCAAGTATTTACAATCACGTTTTTAAAATGTTTTCACGACCTTTATATAATGCGACATTGAAATGTTATTAAAATGTTTTACGTTCTTATAATATTCCAAAAACATTTTTGAAAACTTTGTACAAATCATTCTAAACATAATGTTATTTTGGAGTTGAAAAAATATTTTGAAAACGATGTTTGCTCCAAATATTTCGTTTTTATAAATATTTACAAATGAAGGTAAAATGTTTCTAGTAAATGGTTGAAATTTTAAACAATGTTTTTGCTTCCTAAGACTATGTATTTATTATCAATATCATGCCTTATACTCTGTTTGACCAAACTTCCTATTCAATCATGAGATGGAAATTTGTTTTTAAGATGTATCCGGGAGTTGTATAACACTTTCAATTTTCATTTCATCACGCTCTAAAACAAACGATTTCTTATGTATTACTTTGTTTCGTGATGAAAATCGTGATGTTTTATTTCATCACTCACGAACAAATTGATTTCTTATGTATTACTTTGTTTCGTGATGAAAACCGTGATGTTTTATTTCATCATCACGCTCTAAAACAAACAATTTCTTATGCATTATATTTGTTTTGTGATGAAAATCGTGATGTTTTATTTCATCACGCTCTAAACAATAATTATAGTTACATGCATTTTAAGAAAAAAATCTTATTAAAACAGTATGTTGTTTAGAAAAAATGTAGAAAGTGATGATGATGATGATGATGATGATGATGATGATGATGATGATGTCTCCAAAAGTGTCCTGGTTTTTTTTTCTTGCCCTAAATCGTGCGTATATCTATAAAATAAGGCACTTCAATAATCAATAATCAGTCCCGCGACGGTCTCCGCTAACTAGCTACTAACTTGGGTTATGGGCGCTGATTTTCATGTTCGCTGTCACTTACTCATCAGCGAAGTACGACCCTTTGTCAATCACCTTCAGTACCCCATTTCGGCATACTATATAAGAAACTCATCATGATGATCGAACAGAGAGTACTTTAAATGTAGCTTGTACCGTTTTCGTGTGGCATTCTTCAGAAGTGAGCGGTCCGTTTACCAAAATTTTCGGTCAAATCTCCATTCAATTAACACGGGAGTTGGCTAGCTATGCCTTGCCCTCACTCACTATTTTACCAAAGTACCAAATTTCTGAACATCTAACCTATAGCTGTAATTTTAGGTCATGTACTTTTAATATTGGCCGGTTAACCTAACCCTAACCCTACCACAATATACTGCCGGCCATTTTGAAAAGTCCACTGAACCAATGTAGATACATTTTATGCAAAAAACCGGCAAAAAAGCTTTCCGGATTCGGTTTCAGCAGCCAAAATGGCTATAGAATCCACTCGTCTAATAAATGATTTGCAAAAAATGCTATCATTTGCCCAGGTACGGTATTGTGCAAAATTTTACTAAACAGCAGAGTAAAATCTTTCCCTTACTCAACACCGGGTAATTTTACTCAATTCATGTGATGTTTGGTTTATAATGTGATTTTTGGTTTACATTGTGATATTTTGGTTTAAAATGTGATTTTTGATCAAAAAATTAGTTTTTGGTCTAAAATGTGCTTTTTGATCAATAATTTGATTTTTTTTGTTGGTCAAAAATCAAAAATGTGACTTTTGGTCAAAATTAATGTGATTTTTGGGTTGGAAGGTGTTTTTGGTCAAAAATGTGATTTTTTTTTTTTGTATGTATGATTTGTTTTCCTTTTCTAAAACATCTTGTTTTAAAATTGGGAAACAAATGATAATGACGTAGATATTCATTATTTTGTTTTATACACATTACCCACCTACAAAAATGCGGACAGTCCTATATTGCATAATATGTATTTCGATTGAACATCTGCATTTTGTACCATTCAAAGAACAGTAGTTTTAGCTAGTAGTAGCTATACAGTTAATATTGATGAGAATTTCAATAATATGATATTGGAATTAAATTCATAGTCCCTCTTTAAAAATAAAATGTTATCAATTTCAGACAATTGAGGCCCGATTTAAGGAAAGTTAAAATGAGAAAGAATCCTCACTTTGCAGTTTTTTATGTTTCTTATTATTTTGTGATGATAAAAGTAAGGATATTTTAACACTTTAGAAATTTCTCGTTTGTTATGTTTCTTATTACTTTGTGAGGAAAAGTAAGGAATTTTTGTATTACTTTGGAAATTTTTCACTTGTTATCATCATGTTTTGTGATGACAACAGTGAGAATTATTTTCATCATTTCGCCAACTTCTCATTTGTTATGTTTAACGTTTCTTATTATTTTGTGAGGAAAAAGTGAGGATTTTTTATCACTTTGGAATGTTTTCATTTGTTATATTTCTTATTATTTTGTGATGAAAAAAGTTGTTCATTACGACGCCAATTTTTCATTCATTTTTTAAAATTATTTTGTGATGAGATACGTGAGGATTTCTATCACATTCGAAATATAATTAGATATGGCACGATTTGGGGGAGAAATTTTGGCACCTATTTTTTGGACATCATAATAATTCATCACTTTTTTTCATCACTTTGAAAACAATATTACAACATGCAATCAAACAATATCAAGGCATGGAATAATAATATTAAATTTCTCAATCCATGGGCTTAAAGCAACATTGTACATTATACAGAAAATTTAAAAAAAAATCCGAAGTAATTTCAAAATCTTTTTTCCATACAAAATAATGTGAAACGTAACAAATGAAAAATTTGCGAAGTGATGAAAAAATCCTCACTTTTGTCATCACAAAATGATAGAAAACATTAAAAATCAAAAATATAAAAGTAGTAAAAAATCCTCACTTTTTTCACCAGAAAAATATAAGAAACATAATAAATAAAAATTTGCAAAGTTATGACAAAATTCTCACTTTTTTCCTCACAAAATATTAAAAGACATAAAAAATTCAAAATGTGCAAAGTGATGAAAAACTATCACTTTTCCTCACAAACTATAAATAAGAAACATAACAAATGAAAAAATTACAAAGTGATAAAAATCCTCACTTTTTCCTCAAAAATATTAATAAGAAACATACCAAATGAAAATATTACAAAGTGATACAAATTTCGGGTTGGTACAATTTGTGACCCTAACTTCTCATACCCGACTTTTCAACCTAAAAATTCCAGCCAATATGGTACATATTTTCTAATGATTTAAGCAAAATATTTTTTTTTAATTCTCAAAAACCCAACTTAACTAAATAACAAAAACTGATGCTAAACTTAAAATGTGTATCCATTATTTAAATTCAATCAATCCCGGAAATTAAGCATGTTATTAAAACCCTAAGCCACGATGGGTAGATTTGTTTTTGATTACCCAGATCAGCTATAATGCGTATAATAAAGGCTACTGCATGGAGGTGAGGTTTATGACCAAGAAATGTAACTAGAGCGGTCCTCGGCTTTCGCGGTTCTCGGCATTCGCGGTTCTCGGTAGTGTGGGTTGGTCCGTATGTGACGTTTCTGTTCAGAACCTTGTGTGACCCTTCCCCCCCCCCAGAAAAAAATCATCCGCCACCACTGGTTATAACAAGGGCCTTGTAAATGCAACTGGTGAGACAGAGCCTCGAATGACGTTTGTGTTTTCAGTCTGATTTCAGTTCCCTAACAGGTACAAAGTTTACGCATTATCATTAGGCCTACCAAGTATTGTATGTCCTATAATCTCTTATGTATGACATGGATCTTTACAATGATTGTGCAAGCCAAAAAAATATAATTTCAATACCCCAAACATGCGTTAAAAAAAGACCATGTTTTACACATGCAACCTCAAGTTTAGACATATAATTTAATTTTCCCTAAACCCTCATGCACGGGAAAAATCATGCCGCCACCATTGGTTATGACAAGGGCCTTTTAGGGTGCACACCATTTATTAACCCCCACTGACTTTCTGTACAGACATGGGCCGGGAAAACAACTCAGTTCTTCAAAACTTCCCTTTCTGCAAGCAGAAGGTCAGATGACGACATCCATTGTAAAAATTAATATATGGATTTCAGGATTTTTTTTTCCAGAAATATTGTAAAAAGTTTAACCTATAACCCATACAGCTAACGCCACCTCACAAACAGCTTGGTGTTTCTGAAATGTAACACATTTTGAAAGTCGTCATAAAAAGTCGGATCCTGCTAAATTTACACAGACAATCTAATTTACAGGCCTAAATGATGATTAAATATGAATCAGGGCCTAATAGTTGCCTTTTAAGCCTTTTCTAATGTATTACATTAAGTCATATTGCACATTTCCTCGTTTCAAATACTGTTTTTTCCCTTCCAGGGTGTAGCTAGACTTCTCCGTACTCCACTTGCCAATTGTGCTTCTGGCTATTGCATTTAAGCTTAAAACTCGGATTATTATTTGTGCACAATTGATAGATTTTCACATCTAATCTTTTCAGTCACCGTACGCCCTCTGTTTGTTAGCTTCCCAAGTGGAAATACTGACTTTGGATTGCGGATAACTTTTTAACACGGGATTCTATGGAGAGTTAGGCCAATTTCTGGCCTAACTAAAATTGGTCATGATGTAATGCATCTTTAAATGAATCTGGCTTGTGATTGGTCCCCAGATATCGTTATTGATTGAACAAATTCATCAGGATCGGTAGAGTAAACTAGTAAACCAGAGTTCGTAGTATCTGATCCAAGAAAATGCACTTACTGTGTACGTTTCAACAACCACTGTTGTCTTTGTCAACACTTGATGAGGAGTGACTGCAATCTACTGACAACCAACGCTAGAGGATATGTAAAATCAGGCGGTTTTTGGCGATTTTAGCCATTAAGCCCCCCCCGCATAAATCTGAAAGCCCCTCTGAGCCCCCCTTCTGGAGACGCTATTGCAAATTCAATGGAGAGAAACTATACTACCTTGTTTCTTAATAAAATGTAACGGGTACATCAGGCAACTATGAGAGCCAAAAAGGCCTCAAATTGAGCAAAGAAAGACATTAATTTTCACGTGCATTTCAACCAAGACGCTTCATTAGTGGTGTTCGCCCTTAATGTCATATTATCATGACCGTTTTATTTTGTTTTATGTTAAGGGCTGGGGTATGAACGTTTGGACAGTATTTATTGTGGGACATTAGAGCACATCAGACATATCGAATTGCATTCTGAATACTAAGAATGTCCTGATATCAAATAATTTTGATTTTTTGAAATTCGCAATGTAATACACATTTTATGACAAATCATTAAAATTGATATTTTGATATATAACAGTCCTCGAAGTAAATTTTATAAATTTAATGATACATTCTTTAAGTATATGTAGCTGGGAGGAAAGGCCGACGATCAATTGAAAATTTTGACCTTTCGTATTGAAGATATGGATTTCCCCCCCCCCCCCCAAAAAATAGGTCTTTTTGGGAAATAAAATCCATATCTTCAATATGAAAGGTCAAAATTTTCAATTGATCGTCGGCTTTTCCTCCCAGCTACATACACTTTAAGAATATGTCATTAGATTTATAAAATTTACTTCGAGGACTATTATATATCAAAAAATTTGAAAAATATCAAATTTTAATAATTTGTCATAAAATTTGCATTATATCGTGAATTTCAAAAAATGAAAAAAATTATTTAATATGAAAAAGACATTCTTCGTATTCAGAATGCAATTCGATATGTCTGATGTGCTCTCATTTCCAAAAAAAATACTGTCGAAACGCTCAAAACGCTCATTCCAGATCCCTTAAGTATATGTCATATTACATGTTTCACATTTGTACGATTTTAAATAATTCTTTATCATGTTTATAGGACATGCTCTGTTATATTTTTATATCCTCTTTTCATTCTTGAAAAGATAGATCATCTTTTATTTCACCCATTGGGTATTTCTTTATTAATTTGTGTTTATATGGCGATTTCAGGTGGGATAATAACTCCTGGATGACGTAAGCATAATGTTGATAGATTTAAATATCATTATAAATAGGCACTTAATAATAATGATATTGAAATAAATTGATAAATAGATAAATTAATAGATAAATAAATAAAAGATATATAAGCCTAGATAAATAATAAATAAATGATAAACTAGGAGTAAATTGCAAACATTAAATATCTTAGAGCAAATGAGCATTTAATAAGTTTTTGCGACAAATATTTTGCCCCTTCTTGTACGTTTTATCATTATTTTATCTTTTACTAATTTTTTTTTGGGACATGCTCGCTTATTTATTTTGTATGTGTTCCTCTTATCATTTGTGAAGTATTTCTTTATTTTTTTTTTTAGTACAAGTGATCACTGAGTATGTTTAACTGTGGAAATATCGGTAGATAAGGTGTTTTTTATTTCACCCTTGAGTATTATTTATAAGTGTATCAACATACATTTCACATGTCATGATTTTTCATTGTTTTATTTTAAAGCAATTCTTTATTTGGGTGCATGCTCTCATATATTAGGTGGTTTTTTTTTTCATGTTCCTCTTGTCATTCTTGATAGATGGCTGTTTATTTATGTCGCGTGTTAAGTATTTTTTTAATTTTTGGTCGAAGTGTATAATTATCATCAGACACATGTCACATTTTTATGTATGATTTTGCATTATTTAATTTCAAATTATATAATTTTTTAAACGTACTAACGTAGTTCTTTATTTTGTTTCTGTGAATATCATCCGAAAAGTAGGCCTCCTGCACATTATGATTTTGCCTTGCTTTATTTAACTCTTTACTGGGGTGCATGCTCTCTGCTGGGTTTTTCATGTTCCTCTTATCATTATTGACAAGATAGCACCTGCTGTACGCTGTTTATTTATTTCGCCCTAAATTATTTCTTTACTTGTGTTTTTAGATTTTGAAGTTTATATCATGATAGCACACGCTATGTTTTTATACCAACCGCGTTTTCTTTTTGAAAACAGTTGTTTCAAATCCTGGTCCGCAATGTCAACATTCAGTTCGTTCATAAAATATGGCTATTTATTTATGTCGCGTGTTAAGTAGTTCTTTATTTTTTGCTCGAAGTGTATAAATATCATCAGACACCTGTCACATTTTATGTATGATTGTTCATTATCTAATCTTAAAATATATAATTCTTTAAACTTATTTCTTTTTTTCTGTTTCAGTGAATATCATCCGAAAAGTAGGCCTCTACACATTATGATTTTCCTTGTTTTATTTAAACTCTTTATTGAGGTACATGCTCCTCTTATCGTTATTGACAAGTCATCACATGCTGTACGCTGTTTATTTATTTCGCCCTCATTTTCTTTACTTTTGTTTTTAGATCTTTAGTTCTTTATTTTTGTTTCTGTGAATATCATCCGAAAAGTAGGCCTTCTGCACATTATGATTTTTCCTTGCTTTATTTAACTCTTTACTGGGGTGCATGCTCTCTGCTGGTTTTTTTCATGTTCCTCTTATCATTATTGACAAGATAGCACCTGCTGTACGCTGTTTATTTATTTCGCCCTAAATTATTTCTTTACTTTTGTTTTTAGATTTTGAAGTTGATATCATGATATCACACGCTATGTTTTATACCAACCGCATTGTCTGGTTAAAGACAGTTCTTGTTTTAAATCCTGAATACAATGTCAACATTCAGTTCGTTCACCTCACAATGCGGTGCGATGTTATATAACTGTATATATTGCAGGGTTGCCAAACCCGCGATGTAATAGGCCTAGGTCAATAGGATGAGTTTTGAAGATTTTCCTCGCGACAATTTCCTGTCCTATAGACACCAATTGATGGTTAAGAAAAATATTGCATGACTTCTCAACATTGGCTTACGCGACTTCTGGTAGTTTTTTTTTTCTTTGAAACCAACGGTTGATAAAAAAAAAATATTGGGCGACTTTTCAATGATTTGACCCGCGGTTTGCCCTCATTTGTTTGGCAACCGTGGTCTGTGTTAAGTGAATATATTTCGGTAAGAAAATAATTATCATAGACCATGTAGACAGAACGGACAATAGTCATAGGCGCTCTCCTCCATTTTGAGAAATATACTTTTACACACACACATTTACCTTAAAGTTTTACCTTTTAGTGGGTTAAGCCAAACCTAAGTGGATGAAATATAAATCAACACTTCTGGCACTGATTGGTTTCCGTAGTTGTTATATGGAATACGAGCTGTCTGTAGCTACAAAATTGTCTGCAAATCGGCTTTTTCCGGGCCTCTCTTTTTCGGCGTTTTTCTCATTAAATTAGGGTCCCGTTCAAATAAAAAATAAACTGGTGTCTAGATGTAATCACAGTTAACACACCAGGAAAATTATAGAATATACAACAACCTAGTTACACCTGTAGACTGCGAACAAACATGCACCTGGCCAGACCTGGCCGTAAAACAAAGTGTTCTCCCTACGGATACCCTTAAGGGTCACACAAATATTGACTTTCCCTCTGTGTGTGTCATCACATGAACAATTACGTAATCGTATTGACTTTTGTTGAACCATGGTTGAACTTGTTAAAAGGTCAGTGAACTCATCATCACTCCTGCCAGAGACCATTTTCTCGGGGGGGGTGCCCTGTGCAAGGCAACATGATTCAGCTTTGGCCCTTCAGATCTGTAACCTAACTTTTCCAAGCTGTCCCAAAAAATCTCTTTTCCCGTGAAAATTTGCTATCAATGCTAAAATGCGAAGGGGGATACCGGAGCAAGGGGCCAAAATTTCCACATCACATCGTTCAACTAAAAAACATTAATTACCAGGACAAATGCGCGCGAAAAAATTGCAATGAACAAAATAATCATGTGCCATAAAATCGTGCCAAAGCCCACCCCTATAGCCAAAGTCATCCTTAAAGAACTAATATCACTTTCAAAACATACTGAATCTTCAATTATTAGGGGGGGGGGCTGAAAAATATGTAGGGGGGGTTATAAAATTTTGGAGTTCTGAATATAGGGGATTCAAAAGTTTTGGGTGTATGAACAGGGGGGTTAAAAGTTTTTGTGCACTTAGAGGGGGGGGGGGGGCTGTAAAAACTTTAGCAACATTAGGCCTGAAGCAAAAAATAAAGAATAGCCTTCAATATTTTCGTAAATGTTCCAGTATTAAAAACCAAAACAAAAGTTCATTCCAGATTAAAGGGTATTTATTTGATACAGTTAACATAATTTAACTACGTCCACGCCTAAACGCAAAACCTGCTATTTTTGAACTACGTCTGCGCCGACTGCGCCGACATAAAAACCAAGACCTACGGTCCAAACACTGCATGTAGCAGCAAAACACTCAACACTTCTGGTATCAAACACAAAACAACATATCATCCCAATTCAACTTCAACGGGGACAAATCCCCCTCCAACACTGCGTCCATGCCCCATTTATAAAATCACCCATTTTAATTACGACCACACCCAAAGCCCAAACATGCTAAATTTCGACTACGTCTGCGCCGACATTAAACCAGGACCTATACTTTGTCCAATTTACATGTACCAACAACAAATTCAAACACTATCAAACACAAAACAACATCTTGTAGGCCTACTCCTTCAACGTTATTGGGGGACAAATCCCCCCCGCAATACTGCGTCCACGCTCCATTTTTAAAATCACCACTTTTAACTACGTCCACGCCCAAACGCAAAATCTGCCATTTTCAACTACGGCTGCGCCGACTGCGCCGACTTAAAAACCAAGACCTATGTCCAACATACTGTTCTTGTACTGCCACCACATTCACACACAATTTAACATATTATACTAATTCAACATCATGGGCATGGCACAAATCCCCAAAACACTATGTCCCATTCATAAAATCACCAATTTTATCCACGTCCAAGCCCAAAGCCCAAACCTGTCAATTTTCAACTACGTCTGCGCCGACTGCGCCTTGTTAAAAACCGACACCTATAGGGCCTATAGGCCTACTCCCGAGTAGTACCAGCAAACATACTTCCTTTGTTTCATCTGCAACTTAAATAATGCATCTACGCTGCATTGATCAACCCGCCAATTTAAACTGCGTCCACGTCAAACGCCAACTCTGTCGGTTTTTCGACTACGTCTGCGCCAACTGCGCCCACAAAAAACCAAGACCTATACTTAGTCTCCAGAATAACACACTCACAACATTACCATACACAAATCATTAAAACAGAATACCCCACTCAAGCACAAAACACCCTATTCCAATACATACAAACATGTTACAACTTTATACAACTATACCCCCGAGAGGGGTATTCTGTAGTTACTCCGACTTTCAGTGTATTGGCAAGTAGGTGTATATATTATATGTATAACAGATGTTATTCGTTTGTAAACACTTTATTTCATAAACATAGGATACCCAAAGCTACTTTTTATGCTAACAATGAACGTTCATTGACTGTTAGGCTAAGTAAACGTTACAGGATAATATGTAGGCCTATTCAAATTCTGCCTCAAGGTTCCTGCTTAAATTGTGTTCAAGAATCAACTAAGATTTATTTGGCCCACCTTTTGCCAGTAAATAGGCTGTCATGAATTATCCAGTGTATTTTTATTATACGTGCCCGGTCTTATCACTTGGTACACAATAGCTCACCAATCTGAAAGCCTGTTTTAATCACAATGGTCAGAATTAAATAGACAAATAGGCTACACTGTCCATACACTGAGTACAGTCTCATTGCAAGATCATAGGCTAAGTACCGTAGTCCTTGTCATTTGAGGTACGTAAAACATACTCATTATGATCGATGCGAATTATAGAAACAGTTCAAACAATAAAATAACTACACCTTTATCTTGACACTTCCTCATTTGTTCGCCCTGTTCCTTTTTAAAGGAATTTTTATCTTGATTAATCTTGCTTGTACATAGTCAAAAATGCTTGAAGGGTGCCTTCTATTACTCCATCCATGATACCATGATGGTCACACAACTGAAAAAAAAACACACAAAATTGAAATCAGACTTTACTGCAACTGACATGCCTAACCGAACTCGGTCTTAATTAATGGGTCACATCACTAAATCAAGTTCCTATTCTTTTATGTGTTAAGATGTACCTAAGAAATCGTCATTTTCTCGTGGTTAGAACGTGCTAGGGCATTGAAAACAAAGATTTTCGAAAAGATTGTGATATATTCTACCCTAAAACCACCATTATTTTGGTAGTTGAGTGGCTCGATTTTTCGCAGTGGTGCATTGAACATGATGTAAACCATACCAAAGCCTACATCTCAGCGCCTCTATGCTGTGACGTCATTTGGTGCATGGAACTAACAAATCTTCCTAAAATGTCAGAATTGTAATATTTTTTTTTTTACTTTATGCTTGGATGATAAGAAAAACATCCAAAGAGCACAACTATCACCAAAAAATGGGCACATCAGCCTTCATTTCAAACTTTTTTTCCATTAAAATGCACCTGGTATGGTCAGCGAATAAAAACACTGGTTGTTATTTCTTCAGTCAGATAGGGTTGGACCTGATTTAGTGGTGTGATCTCTTAAGGGAGCAAAAATTGTTTAAAAAGACCAGTTTACATGATATTCAGTCTTTCTTAGCATATCTTGACCAATTAAAAGTGAAATAATTCAAGTTTAAATATAATTCTGAGTCAAATTAATGCAGTATGTACATTGCTAAGCGTGCGCTATCTACTGAAGATAGCAACATTAAGATATGATAATCAGGCAGGGCCTAAGGTTTTGCTTCTCAACCTTTCAGATGTTTTCAATTTAGTCACAGGACACATGTAAAAGTTGAGACAAATGTTTATATATCCAGATCTATTGTCAAGTAGGCAATGCCATGTAGTTGAAATTACTAATGAAACCGAGCATCCTTTTTTACAGGCTTTTCTTGTTTGCTGTTTTCTTGATTAATCTTGCTTGTACATAGTCAAAAATGCCAGAAGGGTGCCTTCTTTTACTCCATCCATGATACCATGATGGTCACACAACTGAAAAAAAAAAACAATTACAAAACTGAAATCAGACTTTACTGCAACTGACAGGCCTAACCGAACTCGGTCTTAATTAAGGGGTCACATACATACATACATACATACACAATTCTTTTATAAAGCGCCGTTTCATCTAGATCACAGCGCATAAACAAATTCAAAGCATAAACACAATATAACAAACAAAGTGAGCAATAAAACAGTCAACTTTTTGGAAAAGATATGACTTCAGTAATTTCTTGAAGACTGGCAATGAGTTTGCAGTACGGATGGTGATGGGTAAATTGTTCCACAGTCCAGGAGCAGCCAGAGAAAAAGCTTTATTTGCGGCAGAGTGGAGAGACTTGGCATTTAATTTATGTACAGTAAGCCGAGTTGTATCTGAAGCAGAGCGAAGTCCGGTACGTGATTGATGGTAAGGTGTGAAACAAGAAGCTAAATAACCTGGAGCATGTCCATTTAAGCATTTAAACACATATAGCAGTACTTTGAAATGAATGCGTTCTTTCACAGGGAGCCAGTGGAGTTGCTTTAAAAATGGAGTCGCATGATCGCGTTTTGATGCAGAAAAAATGAGTTTTGCACCCCAATTTTGAAGGCGCTGAAGTCTGTCAATATGGGTTGTGTTTACTCCCAGCAGAAGAGCATTTCCGTAATCCAGTCGGGATAAAATAAGCGATCTTACAATACTGCTGCAGGTGTCTAAATCCAAGAAACGTCTGATGCGAGTGATGTTACGCAAGTGGTATGAAACAGAACTGGAAAGAGATGTTATTTGCGGAGCCATAGACATAACATCATCAAAGATGATGCCCAGATTTCGCACAGTTCCTGATGGTTTGATGATGTCATTTCCAACTTGCAACTGAATGTCAGGTAAAGAACGTTTAAAATGAGGCGAGGTGGCAACAAAAAATTCAGTCTTATCACTATTCAGCTTCAGCATATTTTCAGTCATCCAGAGTTGTATTTCATCAATGCAGTTTTGAAGTGCAGAAAGAGTCAACTGAATAGATGCTAAATCCGAAGGTATGAAAGAACTATATATTTGAATATCGTCTGCATAGATATGATAGCACAAATTGTTCTTATTGATGATCCTTCCAATAGGTATGGTATAAATCGTGAAACATTTTGGTCCGACGATCGACCCCTGTGGAAGTCCATAGCGCATATCACAAGGAACGGAGTGAACATTGTCAACCAAAACACAAGTTGTCCTGTTGCTGAAATATGATCTGAACCAGTCAAGCGCAGTTCCTGTTATGCCAATCTCACACTCTAATCTGTTGAAGAGGATATTGTGGTTCACAGTATCAAAGGCGGCACTTAGATCTAAAAGCACAAGGAACACACCTTTCTGGTCATGAATCATGCCCATGATGTCATCTTTGACTTTCAGCAATGCGGTTTCAGTGCTCCGTGCAGAACAGTAGGCAGATTGAAATTCCTCGCCCAAATTGTGTTCAATCATATGATTAGTCACATTATTGATGACATGTTTTTCAATCAGTTTTGACATAAACTTGATATTAGCTACAGGACGGTAATTCTTTAGCTCTTCAGGATTGAGCGACTGTTTTTTAATGAGAGGATTGATAATAGTATGTTTGAGAGTGTCCGGAAATACACCTGTTGAAAGAGACATGTTTATGATGTGGGTTATGACAGGTACATAAATAGATACATTTTCCTTTAGAAACCATGTAGGCACTGGATCTAATACACAACCTTTTGTTGCAGTGCCATTAACAAGCTTAATAACATCTTCTTCAGACACTTGATTGAATTTGGTGAGTCTACATGTGACATTAACTCTATAGGTATCGCTACATACACTACCTGATTGCTGTTTATCAAGATCGGAGTATATAATGGAAACCTTGTCTTGATAATATGTAGCAAAAAGAATTACTTAAAGTATTTGCACACTCATATGCAGGTAACACTTTGCTTGAATTATTCAAGAGACCATTAACAATCTTATATACAGATTTAGAGTCATGAGCAGAATTAAGTTTCTCAGAAATATGCTGTTTCTTTGCCCTATCAATCAACTTATTAACCTCTTTATTCTGTTCGATATACATGTCGTGATGCACTTCCAAACGTGTCTTACGCCATTTCTTTTCGCAAGTACGGCGAATTCTACGAGCACTATGAATGTCCGAATTATACCAGGGCTGTCTTAATCTGGTACTGCGCGTTTTCTTTGAGACAGGGGCATAAAGGTCCAAGGATTTTATAATAGACTCTTCAAATGCCACAGATAAATAGTCAACATTGTCATCACGAGTAAGTATATCAACAAAACATGAATTTAGATCCTTCTGGAAATTGATGGTATCAATGTTACGGAAATTTCGTGTAACAGACACATTTTGCTGTTCACTTGGTTTTTGCAATGAGAGCTTACAATGAACCATATGATGGTCAGAAAGCCTGACGCCAACAGAACACTCCTTTATGAGATTCTCTTCTGGACGAGCAATAACCAAATCAATTGTGTTGCCACTGATGTGAGTAGGCCCTTCGGCATATTGATGAAAACCAGTACTTTCGAGAATTTCAAGGAACCTGGCGACCTCAGACTTTTCAGGGCGGTTACAATGAATGTTATAATCACCTAGCATGATGATCTTACCAGCTAAGGAGTTTACACACATAACAAAGATCTCAAAGTCAACCAGAAAGTTTGCAGTTTTCAATTGATTTTCCTTGGACGGAGGAGGTCTATAAATGAGTACATAATAGATTTTACGTTCATTATTAGAAATAATGGAGTACTCAAAATTGACAGTTTTGAAATCAAACGGTATTATCTGAAACTTCAGAGGGGACCTGTAAATGATACCAAGCCCCCCACACTTGTTATAATCACGAGGAATGTTGATAAAGTTATAACCTGGAGGACAAAACTCTCCAATTTTTACATTATCTAATTCACTCAACCACGTTTCAGTGAGAAACAAAGCGTCAATGTTATTATCCAACACATCATTAGGAAATGAATTTGGAGAAAACCTCCTGACAATAAAATACTATGCTGAGCCACCAGCCTGGGTGGCTCACGCTCCAGTAATTTCAGGTGATTGAGCTCAGTTATACATCAAAGAATGTCTTCCAATTCATGAAAACAAATATATAATCAGCTTATCGGATTAAAAGCTTAGAGGGAAGGTCTTGCTGCTCAACGAGTGTTTGTAATTATCAGAAGGTTTTCTCCAAATTCATTCTCTAATGTAGTCTGAACAGGTAGTAGTCTTGTTACCGACAGATCGTGCATTCCATTGACAGACACTAAGAGAATTTGAGTTTGTGAGAACATCTGTGGGTTGCGGACATGCAGTACTTGAAACGCTTGATCTTCTACGCTGTTTACGTACTCCTGCCCTAACACCTCTATGAGTAGGGGCCTTAGCCTGTATACCTAACGATCTAATGTTTAACCATGTATTTAATGGTACCGACGCATTTTCAGAGTTCGCATTTAACAATTCAGCTGTACTATACACAGTATGTGTAGGCCTATTTCTATCATCCAATAACACCAAATTAGTTTCATCTGGACCTGGATTTAGTTCAATGTCCCCGGCTACTAAAAGCTGTGACTGGAAAGTAGATACAGAGTTAGGATAGTATACCATACAGTACCAAGGTACTTCAGAAACACTGGTTTACAGTTACTAGATGTAGTACCAACAGTGGGCCTATGGTATTGATAGGCCACTCCATTATGTTTATGTACAGTACTGGTATACCACAAACCTATGATAACCAAGGCAAGTAAGATGCAGTGCTTTATTGATCCCATTGTGAAATTATTGTAGTAGATATTGATCCAATCAAAGTGCTGTGTGCTGACTAGAGTATCCACATAGGCAGGAATGGTGAAATTATAAATCACAAAATCCTCCAATATTCCACCAGATAGCAAGGTAGCAGACAAAAACTCAGCCAGATATTGTCACTGATGTAATAGCAACATGTTGTCAAAAGTTGGAACCAATATTCCAGTTAAAAACCGATGAAAACAGAAATTTAACTGGAGCAATGAATTTGCTGTGGCAGCCTGTTAG